>NC_056729.1:1238359184-1238626684 GCF_019279795.1 Protopterus annectens
CCTCTAGCAATTAATATAATTACATATGCCTGTTCTCCTTTGTCCCTGTTATTCTGCTGAATATCCACCTTGAGAATCTTTTTTAATCGAATTCACATTCTTTCCAAATGTATCCCCTGTAGCATTGCAGCAAGATTCTCCAGTCAGTGTTTTGTATAGATCTTTTCTAGCTGATTTTTTTCAGGTTCTCTTAGTTTCTTCTTTGCTGACATTCAGGCAGGGTACAAGCCCGAAACTGACTTTTCTAAAAGAGACAGCATTCCTTGCCCTTGTCTTTCAGTTTCCTTTTTCACACTGGGAGAGCTGAGGTTACACTGTTAATCAGTGTACAGCCATCTTTGAAAGTCCCCATCTTTTGACAGTTTGTCATTTGCCCTCCTAACTGTGCTGGTATGTCTTCCTTATTTTAATTATTGGTGTCATTTTATTTGCTCTTTCTATTTTAACCATTCTGCCTTTTTTCACTGACATCTGAAACACTCCATCACTTCCTATCATTCCACCCATTTCTTCTTGTGTAGTGTGCCAATTCCTTCTAGTGGTGCTTTCTTTTCTAGTTCTTTCACCAATGTTCATTAATTATATCACTTCCTTAACTGTTGGTTCTCGCTCTGTTTTCCATTTTTGTGATTGCTTTCTTTGCCACGACCAATAACAGAATTATTAAAACCTTTATATGTGCCTGAACCTGCAGGTGCTTATCTCACCTTCTGAAGACATCTGCTTCCTTTAATTGTTGTATGCACTCAGATATTTTTTCTATTAACCCCTGTAGATCCTTTTGCAATGTCCCCACTTATTATGACCCCCAAAATGTGTTCCATTCTCCTCTTTGATCTTGCTTGCATCTCCAACATGTCCATTTTATTTCTGGAAATATTTTAAGTTTGGCATATAAAAACATTTGTGTACATATTTCATCCAAATATTCAAAATTTCCTTGACTTAGTAACTTTCTTTGGGATGATTCAGAGTTCTTACCCATTCCTCCTATATTCTCTCTCGCTTCAACATATTTTTCTATCTCTTTACCTATTTCTTTCTAGTTTTCTCCTCTTTACTGTTTATCAATTGTTTATTTAACATATTTATTAACCTAGTGGTGCTGCGGTAGCGTTGTCGCCTCACAGTAAGATGTTGTCCTGTTTGATTCTCAGCTAGGGCGTCTTCTGTGTGGAGACATGTGTGAGTGGGCGTACCTTCATTGAAAGTTGTGCGTCAGGGCCGGCAACTCGGCACGTAAAAATCTACTGCCAATCATTAGCTGACTGGAGTTCTGCTGTGGCGACCCCTAACCGGGAAAAGCCGAAAGACACAAACAAACAACCTAGTGTTCCTAGCTTCCCCTGTTCTAGCTTGTATTAAAATGTGAATGCCTCTGGCATTTCTGTATTCCTTCCTTCTTTCCATCTCCCTGTCATAATTTTTTTTAAATCCTAAGCAGACCCCCATATTGCATTCAATCACTCCTCTCTATCTGATACTGTTTTAGAGCCTGTTTTCATCCTGTTCTTCTCCTTAGTATTCTCAATTACTCCCACTAGTAGATGTGTCTCTCCTTTTCCCACCATTTACTTGACAAATAACTATCCAACTCAAACCCTGGTTTATTTAATCTAATAAGCATCATCTCAAATTCCTACCATGCCCTTATATCCCATCTAGGACTCCGCTATTTTTTTTTGCATATATTAGATCCAAGCACTTCTTCTTTTGTTCATATGTCAATTCTTGTGACCATGCTTATGTATGCTTATCCTTCCTGTCAAATGACTCGCTCCCGCTTGTCTCAGCATCATTTTCCAGCTTGAACAGTAACTGTTATCCTGAAAATAATAAATTAGTCTTAACTGAGATGCCTTATAAACATTTCTAAGCCTGGTACTGCAAATCCTCCCTCATTCTCTAGCATAATGATTTGATTCATTTCCACCCTTTTCCCCTTTCCATCCCAGATATATTGGGCTACCTCTTTTTGAACTGTAGCCAACATTTCTTCCCAGGATTATATTTAAAGGCTTTCCCTAAATACAGTATGAGAAGTCACTGCTTGTATTCTCTGGTCTAAATTCACTTTTAACTGTTTCTATCTATTCTTCATTCCCCTGATTTTTCCCAAGTTTGTTCTGTGATTCCTTTGGTGAATATTCTGCTTTCTTCCTGTCCACACTGATAATTATCTGCATTTATAGTGCCCTTATAAATTAGGATATTTCTGCATTAAATTATAAATACATTCGTAGTTCAAACAAATGGCCTCTGTCATGTTCCCATTAGCCTTGTATCTTGATATCTCAGTAAATTGTCTTAATATTTTAAATGATTTTGGTATGACATGGCCAGTATTATTTAAATATAAGATTACATCATTTGCAAACATTGCTAGCTTCTGTTTCTCCTCCCCTATCCTATGAACCTCCATAAATCTGATTTTCTTATTATGTGCACTACATACTGTAAACCCTAGAGTCCGTCTTCTATTTATTTTGATCACTGCTTTAGAGTTCTTAAAGATTTCTTGAGTCAGTAAATAAATTCCATTTAGAATCCTACTTTATACATCACTTCCCATAAATACCTCCAATGTTCCATATTAAAAATGATTTCTGGATCTCATCCCAGTAACAATAGGGCCATCTTTTCTCCCTCTGCCTCTGATTGTATTAAACATGTCTGCAATACATTGTCAAACATTTCACAAAACCACATTGATATATACTGACAATTATAGGAAATATTTAAGCCAATCTGTATGCCATAATAGCTGCAAATACTTTTTAATAATGATACTGTATTCCAGTCAGATTATGTGACCTGGGGCATACTGGATCTCTTCCCTTCTTTAGTATTAATGTAATTACTGTCTTTCTGAATGATTCTGGAATTTTCTGTCATTCTAATGCTGTATTAAATAATGTATGCTATTCCTGTACAGTTTTATTTTTACTTTTCCTCCTAACTTCAATGGGCAACTTGTCCCACCCTGGTGATTTACCCTTCAGTTGTGCCATATCTTTTTCTTTAAATACAGGTCCATGATGGGTCTTACTAACTCTTCTCCCTCTACCAGTTTTAACTTTTGAACCTTTGATCCCATTAAAAACTCACACAGTCTTGCCTTCCACTCATGTCTGTCATCCTGTGGCATGTATAATTCCTCATTAAAGTCTGTGAACATCCTCTCTGTCTTCCCTGGGTCCCTAAACAACCTCCTGGTTTATCTATTCCCCACTTTCCCCATGTTTCCCTTTTGCTGTCTTAATTTGCTAGCTAATGTCAGTTGGGGTTTGGGTGTACTTGCAAAGTACATCTGATTGACTGCTCTCTGCTTCCTTTCTGATGATTCCTGTCAATGTCTATTTTCTTTTTCTTCTAATACCATCAGTTCCTCCCTTTCTCTGTCACTTAATAGTGTCCTCCATTCTGCAACACTTTCACCCTCTCCAATGCAAATCTCTGAAACCTAACTCCCTCCCTTTTCTTCTCTGTTTCTTGTGCATTTTCCCTCTAAGTTTCTCTTTAACTTCATTGTAGGCCTGATAACTTGGTCCTGCTGCCTCAGTCTTTCTCTAGTTTACCATCTATCTGCTTCTGAATATCATTTTTCTAACTACATTTCTCATTCCAGTGTCATAATTTCTCCAATGTCTGTCTACCTTTACTTGCTTAGGAGCTCTTTTTTCTCCCATTATGGGTTTGTAACCTGATAGGGCTCTGAGGTATGCATTCAGTGTTTCTTTCTACTAAGTATTCATACTCCTAAATCATATACATCAAATCTAACCATGACTACCTACCATGCCATCTGGAATAAAATGTGTACTCCCATCTTCTATCCCTCTGTGTTCTCCCCAAAATCTATCTAATAATGCATCTTACCGAATTGCCTTAATAATATCTCTTCCAATGTTATCACCATTGAGCTTGACTCCCCCCTTATGTCTACTTGCTCAGTAACTAAATTCCAGTCTCCTTTTAGTCACAATATGTCTTTGCCAAAACTCTAACATTTCTCCAGGAATCCATCTCAGTTCTTCCCTTCTTATTTTTGGTGGGATATCTACATTTCCCAGTGTAATTCTATTCATCATCATCATCATCATCATCATCATCATCATCATCATCATCTTTCGGCTTTTCCCGTTAGGGGTCGCCACAGCGGATCATCTCTTTCCATTTCTTCCTATCCTCTGCATCTTGCTCTGTCACACCAACCGCCTGCATGTCCTCTCTCACCACGTCCATAAACCTTATCTTAGGCCTTCCTCTTTTCCTCTTACCTGGCAGCTCCATCCTTAGCATCTTTTTCCCAATATACCCATCATCCCTCCTCAGCACATGTCCAAACCAACGCAATCTCGTCTCTCTTGCTTTGTCTCCAAACTGTCCAACATGAGCTGACCCTCTAATATACTGATTCCTAATCCTATCCATCCTAGTCACACCGAGTGCAAATCTTAACATCTTTAACTCTGCCACATCCAGTGCTGACTCCTGCCTTTTTGTCAATGCCACTGTCTCCAACCCATATAACATAGCTGGTCTCACTACCCTCTTGTAGACCTTCCCTTTCACTCTTACTGGTACCTGTCTGTCACAAATCACTAATGACACTCTTCTCCACCCATTCCACCCTGCCTGTACTCTCTTCTTCACCTCTCTTCCACATTCACCATTACTCTGAACTGTTGATCCCAAGTACTTAAACTCGTCCACCTTTACCAACTCTACACCCTGCATCCTCACCATTCCTCTACCCTCCCTCTCATTTACACACATATATTCTGTCTTAGCCCTGCTGACCTTCATTCCTCTGCTCTCTAGAGGGTGGCCTAATGGTTAAGGTGTTTGCCTTGCAAACACAAGGTGCAGGGTTTGAGTCTCACAAGGGATAGTTGGCTAGGCTTAAAATGGCTCGCAAGGGCAGTTAGCTTAGTACTAATCTAGGGGTTGGGAGGGTGGCCTAATGGTTAAGGTGTTTGCCTTACAAACACAAGGTGCAGGGTTTGAGTCTCACAACGGATAATTGGCTAAGCTTAAAATGGCTTGCAAGGGCAGTTAGCTTAGTAAGAATCTATGAATCTATGAATCTATATCCACCTCTCCAGAGTCTCCTCAACCTGATTCCTACTCTCACTACAGATCACAATGTCATCTGCAAACATCATAGTCCACGGGGCCTCCTGTCTGATCTCATCTGTCAACCTGTCCATCACCACTGCAAATAAGAAAGGACTCAGAGCTGATCCTTGATGTAATCCCACCTCCACCTTAAACGGATCTGTCACTCCCACTGCAGTCCTCACCACTGTCACACTATCCTCGTACATATCCTGTACCACTCTTACATACTTCTCTGCCACTCCCGACTTCCTCATACAATACCACAACCCTTCTCTAGGCACCCTGTCATATGCCTTCTCCAAGTCTACAAAGACACAATGCAACTCCTTCTGACCTTCTCTGTATTTCTCCAATAACACTCTCAGAGCAGACATTGCATCTGTAGTGCTCTTTCCTGGCATGAAACCATACTGCTGATCACTAATCATCACCTCCTTTCTTAATCTAGCTTCTACTACTCTTTCCCATAACTTCAAGCTGTGACTGATCAGTTTTATCCCTCTGTAGTTACTGCAGCTCTGCACATCACCCTTATTCTTAATGATAGGTACCAAAACACTTTTTCTCCACTCCTCAGGCATCCTCTGACTTTCCAAAATTTCATTAAACAATCTAGTTAAAAATTCCACTGCCATTTCTCCTAAGCACCTCCATGTTTCCATTGGGATGTCATCTGGGCCAACAGCCTTTCCATTCTTCATCCTCTTCATAGCTGTCCTTACTTCCTCCTTGCTAATCTGTTTCACTTCCTGATTCACTATCCCCACATCATCCAACCTGCTCTCTCTCTCATTCTCTTCATTCATCAGCCTCTCAAAATACTCTTTCCACCTACTCAACACACTCTCCTCTCTTGTGAGTACCTTTCCCTCACTATCCTTTATCACCCTTACTTGCTGCACATCTTTCCCAGCTCTGTCCCTCTGTCTAGCCAATCGGTACAGGTCCTTTTCTCCCTCTTTAGTGTCCAATCTCTCATACAACTCTCCATACGCCTTATCCTTAGCTTTCGCCACCTCTCTCTTTGCCATGCACCTCATCTCCTTATACTCATGTCTACTTTCTTCATCTCTTTGACAATCCCACTTCTTCTTCACCAGCCTCTTCCTCTGTATACTTTCCTGTACTTCCTCATTCCACCACCAGGTCTCCTTGTCCTCCTTCCTCTGTCCAGATGTCACACCAAGCACCTTTCTAGCAGTCTCACTTACTAGTTCTGCTGTAGTTACCCAGCTATTCGGTAACTCTCCACTGCCTCCCAGTGCCTGTCTTAACTGTTCCCTAAACTCCACTTCACAATCACCCTTTTATAGCTTCCACCATTTAATCCTTGGCACTGCTTTCACACTCCTCCTCCTCCTCTTCTTGATCACCAATGTCATCCTACAGACCACCATTCTATGCTGCTTAACTACACTTTCCCCTGCCACCACTTTACAGTCTCCAATCTCCTTCAGACTGGCCCTCCTACATAGGATATAATCCACCTGTGTGCATCTTCCTCCACTCTTGTACGTCACCCTATGCTCCTCCCTCTTCTTAAAATATGTATGCACCACAGCCATGTCCATCCTTTTCACAAAATCCACAATCATCTGACCTTCTGCATTCCTCTCCTTAACACCATACCTACCCATCACTTCCTCATCCCCTTTGTTCACTTCACCAACATGCCCATTAAAGTCCGCTCCAATCACTAGTCTCTCACCCTTGAGTACACTCACCACAACTTCATCCAACTCACTCCAAAATGTCTCTTTGTCATCCATCGCACACCCAACTTGTGGAGCATATGCACTAACAACATTCATCATTACACCATCAATTTCGAGCTTCATAAACATCACTCTGTCAGACACTCTCTTCACATCTAAAACACTCTTGGCATATTGTTCCTTTAGTATAACCCCTACCCCATTTCTCCTGCCATCCACACCATGATAGAACAATTTGAACCTGTTTCCTAAACACCTGGCCTTACTTCCCTTCCATCTGGTCTCTTGCACGCACAATATATCTACCTTCCTTCTCTCCATCATATCAGTTAGCTCTCTTCCTATACCAGTAATACTGCCAACATTCAAAGTTCCTACTCTCACTCCTAACCTTCCTCCTCTCTTCCTGCCTTCGGGCATGCCTTTGCCCTCCTCTTCTCCTTCGGCCAACAGTAGCCCAATTTCCACCAGCACCCTGTTGGCTAACAATACTGGCGGCGGTCGTTGTTAACCTGGGCCTCAACTGATCCGGTATGGAAATATGAAATTTTTGCGCCATAAATGTTGTGGCAGAAATTTTACGCCGGATGCCCTTCCTGACGCAACCCTCCCCATTTATCCGGGCTTGGGACCGGCACAAAGAAATGCACTGGCTTGTGCATCCCCAGTGGCTTATTTCCCCAGTTGCCCCTCATCAATACACATCCTTTCTGTTCATCCATTATTTGGTTCTTTATGTCTATAAGACTCTCCTTTTTTATCAGGGTGATCAGACTCCTTTTCCTTCCCTCACATGCCTCTGCAAAGATTCCCTCTCCTAAACTTTTCTTAATTGGTTCTCATGTTTCTGTTTGCTAAAATGAGTCTCCTGAAATATCACAACCTCCATTCCCCAATGCCTTAGGTATTCTAATACTTTACGTACTTCCCCCATGTCTGTGAGACCATTCACATTCCATGTAATCAGCTTAAGTGCCATAATCATATTAATTCTCTCCTGTTACGTCTTATTACTGCCTCATTCCATGTAGGAGCACAATAAGTTTTCCTATATTTTCTCTTTATTTTTCCTGCATTTTTATTCTTTTTAGTCTCCTATTTCTTTTGCTTATTTTTGTATTAAAACCCTAACCATTTTAACACAAAGTATATACATCAGTTTTATGTCTTTCTTTAATTTTTATTTGAGCATATGTGCTTCCATAATGCTTAACTCTCTTCCTTCTAATCTTTTCAGCATCCTCCCCCTCACAAGTCCATTACAACTTGCTTTTGCCATCCATGTCCTACACTTACTTCTCTCTCTCCAAAATTTTTATGACTACTTCTCCTTCCTTTCACATTATCAATATTTTAACTATTGCTTTCCTTTGCACTTATCATCCTTCTCTATTTCCCTCCCTTTTTAAATTTCTTTTAATTCAGTTGAACTTCTTTCTTTATGTCACTGCCTGATCCCTTAAGTGCTGCAACCATGTATTTCTTAGCTAGACTCAGTCCATGCTGTTTTCCCTGTTTCTTTGATCTCTTTTATCAATATTCATCAAACTGGTGGCTTTAAGACCCCGATTACACCCATTGATATCTTCCTCACCATTTTTTTCCATTTTTATCTTTTTCATTTATTTTCCCCTCCCCATCTATTTCACCTAGAGAGGCCACAAAAGTACCTCACAAAGAGGATCCTAGACCTTAAACATTTGTCCTATATGGACAGACTAAAAACACTCCAACTATTCTCTGTCTCATATCGCCTACTTAGAGGCGATCTCTGCTTGACTTACAAAGCCATGTCTGACCCACCTATGTTAGAAATGCTACATCTAAAGAAATCCCAATCCCTCCACACCACATGCTCCAGAACCACAATCAACAGAACATGCTGGAGGGACAGGTTCATAACCCAGAGACTGCCCATGCTATGGAATAGACTTCCCATACATGTCAAGCAGAGCACCTCACTGGCCCTCTTCAAGAGAAATCTTGATGAGTGGATGGGAAATAGAAAATTCACCCCAGGGATCACTCCACTGGCTTTACGTGACAGATCCACTGGGAACTAAGGTCAGGTGGCATGATGCCAGGGTAATCCTATGGGCTAGGCTTGTAAAGGCCCCAGGGCCATTAGCCTAGTACACACCTATGAACCTATGAAGCTCTTCTTTTCCCCTTCCTAAAGAGTTGTTTATATAATTTTCCAGTCTCTGATTACTTCCATTCTAACCTATTTAGATCAACCTTTATATAAAACATAGACCCATGACCTGTGAACAGTTTCAGTGGTAATTTGCTTTATTCATTTGGGTCCACTTTTTTCTTATTCTGTAGTTTAATGTGCTTGCTTTTCTCTGACTAATATTTAGCAGCTATTGACCAAGCAACATATTCAAGTTCTTTTTCCCTTTGTTTTACCCACAAATTTTTATAAGTGCTTATTCAATATTGTCTTAATCACTTATAGTCTCCAATTTACACATTAAATACTTTGTTTAGACTATCCTGTTTTTCAATTTATTGCATCTTCTGCTTAATTCACTGACTTAATTGATTTTTAATGCTCACCTACCTCTTTGTCTAGATATTCTAGCCCTGAAGCAGTTCTATTCATAGTTTTGTTATCTCTCTCTTGGGCCCTGCAAAGAACCTCCCATCCACCAATCCTCTTTTTCACCTGTCTGTGGGTGTCCACCTCTTTTGTTTTCCCCACCTTCTTTTTTGCTCATTCTATTATTAATCAACATGGCTGCCCTTAGCAATGGAACAAGCTGAATTTCCAGGGTCAATATTACAACATCGAACTAAAACAAGTTTGAATGTTGTAATATCGAACCCTAAAGTCTGAAAGTGGAAAATAGCGAAGCCACGGCACATCAAATTTTTTCCCAGGGAAAAAAAAATCAGTGGGCCATTTTTGGGGTTTTGCTATTTCCTCCACTGTGGTGTGATCTCGGAGTTGGTATATTTAAGTAGGGGGTGTGTGGAGGGCACAGCCCCCCCACGTTGGGGCTGTGGTGGGCTACGCCTCCACTTCAGTTTAGGTTTAAGGTTACGTTTTTTTTTTTGTCACGGAACAGCGATTTTTGTCCCTGGGAAAGAAAATCGCAGTTCTGTTCTTTCAGTTTTGTTGGGTTTCGAACTTAACGGTTCGATATTACAACGATCGAACTTTTGTAAGTTCAACATTGTGATATAGACCTGAATTTGGGTCTATATTACAACGTCGAAATAAAACAAGTTCGAACATTGTAATATTAAACCCTAAAGTCCAAAAGTGGAAAATAGCGAAGCCACGGCACATTGACTTTTTTCCCAGGGAAAAAAATTTGGTGGGCCGTTTTTGGGGCTTTGCTATTTCCTCCACTGTAGTGCGATTTTGGAGTTGGTATATTTAAGTAGGGGGTGTGGGGGGCACAGCCCCCCACGTTGGGGGTGTGGTTGGCTAAGCCCCCCACTTCAGTTTAGGTTTAAGGTTAAGTTTTTTTTTTTTTTCATGGAACAGCGATTGTTTTCCCAGGGAAAAAAAAAATCGCTGTTCTGTGCTTTCGGTTCTGTTGGGTTTCGAACATAATGGCTCAGTGTTACAACGATTTTACTTTTGTAAGTTTGACGTTGTGATATAGACCCGAATTTCCATACTATTATTTAACTATCGCACATTTCTCTGAACTTAGAATTTTGTGCTTTCTTTTTATTATGTTTATTCTGAGCCCCATGCATGCCCCTCTGTTTAGTATGAGAAGAAGAAAGCATATGCCTTCAGCTCTGTTGCATTGTGTAACATTTTAATTAACGAATCAACTTTGCATTTTTACATTGCTTACCGTACAGTGTTTGGTTTGGCTATAAACAAACAATTTGAACTAAACTAACAATGAAACATATGTGCAATAATGACACTATATCAGTTCAGTTTTCAGTCTTTTTCCAAATACTCCCTGTTTCTTTATTCAGAAGTCCCTGCACTTGGTATTGCATTATCTTCACCCACTCTCTTCTCAGTTAGTGGGGAGTGTCTGACTTTTTGGTCAATCTCTCCATGTCCCTTTGTTGAACATGTACCTTCTTCCTAAAGAAGGGAACATTTTTCATTGGCTATCTTTTCTCCATCTTTTTCTGCTGATTCTTTTCTGCCATTATAGTCGCCTGCTGTACTGACTCTTGTTTCTGCCTAGTGGATCACCGGCTCAAATAGTTGCAGTTATTCCATTGCCTGTAATACTTTGAAGAAGGTCTGTGTGCCTGTTTGAAAGAACATGTTAAACATCACATGATATAGTAATTTGAATTTCAGATTCATATTCATACACACACTCAGATGTGGTGAAAAGTTGGTACTTTTCAATCTAGTCCCCATAGAGTAGTTATGGCAGATGACCCCTAGTTTCTCTCCTGTCTGCAGGTTCTTTCCTTTTTGCCACAGCATACTCAACATACATTCCTTCAGCTGAAATTTTTGCACTTTGACAAAACTGGGTCTTGGACCAGTGGCCTGCCTTACTGATATAAAGACCGGGTGTGTCTAACAGAATTTCATCTTATGTCAGCCCAGCCCATTTGCTTAACTGATTGATCATAAATATATCCCACAACCTTTTCCCTGTACTCACTCTGGGACATTCATAAATCTCAGATTCTCTCCTCTCTCTCTCTCTCTATCTTCAGTTTCCAATACCTTTTCCTTTGTTTCATCATGTGTTGCTTTTAGTTCCGCCATTCGTAAGGTATGGTCAATGGAGGTTTTTTGTAGTGCCCCCATTTCATCAGAATGGTTAGACAGGGCTGATTCCACCTTATCTAATCTCTTATCATAGCTTCATAGGTTCATAGGTAAGTACTAGGCTAACTGCCCTTGTGGGCCATTTTAAGCCTAGCCAATTTCCTCTGGTGAGAATCAAACCCTGTACCTTTTGTCTGTGAGGTAAGCACCTTAACCATGCTGCCAACCCTCAACCCCTTCTTTCATATAGTGTGGTAGGGACTCACATATTTTCATCACTTTCTGTCAATTTTATCTTGAATTTCTGACATTTCTAGAGGTTCCCAAACTGGGTCCCTATGTCTGTTCTTGCAGTTCCTGCTGTTTTTCCCACCTCTGTTACTCTCACTTGTATTTTGTTTTCTTCTTTTTTTTAGAGCACTTTTACCTGCTCTTTTCCTGCCTTTTGTCATCCACACTCATATTTTCTTTTATCTCTGCTTAGGCAGACTTTTTTCCTCAATTGCATATACCCTTCAAACAAAGAGCCTAATTGGTTAATACCTTGTGTATGAATGATGGACTTAAAACTGTATGCTACAAAGTGTAGCATTGTTTCTGTTGAAAAAAAAATGCCCACAACATACAGTATGAAAAACACTTCCTTACTAAATAGTTAGAGACCAGGGCAATATGGTTGAGAGTTAATTCTCTTTTGATCATCATGTGGCAACTATAGTCAGGAAATACTTCTACTTAGCATAACTAATAGTTAAACATATTTTATTTAGATCCAAAGATGTTATCATTCTGCAATATTCAGAACTGATCAGACCCATTATAGAGTACAACACTTTTTTGGATATACCTCACTGCAAGGCCATGGAAAAATCATTATGGACCTTATTAACAAGGAAGTAGGTAATCACTAAACGCTGGACCCAACCTAGTTCAGATTTGTTAAAGATTACACATGGTTGACTTCTTTGAGAGTCACCAAGGCTCTTGTAAAGGGAAAGACAGTTCATACCACCTATCTTCACCTAGTCAAGGCATTTGACACAATCCCCCACTCAGGTATTATAGGGAAACTCTCTCAATTGGGAATTAACCCCTACATTACCAGATGGCTCACCGATAGGACATATACTGTTAAAGTGGGTGAATTCATCTCTAGCAAAAGACCAGTCTGCATACTGGAGTGTTCTATGCTGGGCCCCTTACTGTTTGGAATTTATTTCTCAGAAGTCCAGGCAAACTTGGACAGCCTATGACTGACCAAGTTCACTGACAACTGCAAATTGGGAGCAATCACTGAGTCCCACAATGATGTTAATATATTGCAGACAGGGTTAACCCAGAGAATTGATTAATGACAAAGCCACAGATTAAAGGTAAATGCAAAAAAATTCATTATTATTCCCTTTTGGAAAGCTGACATCCCTGACAATTACATTACAGACAGCACCCCCCTAAATGTAGACCCAGTGGTATGTGATTTGGGTACTCAGGTTGATAGCAATCTGAGCTTTGACCACCGTGTATCCACAGTAGTAAGGAAATCCTTCTATGTGGCACATGTTAAAAGTAAAGGCATAGCATCTAGATCTAAGGATGTTATAATTCCATTATACTCAGCCCTTACCAAACAAATAATTGAGTACAATACTCCCTTTTGTATGTACCTCACCAGACATGTGCAACAATTGGAGAGACCACAGAGGTTTCTCACCAAGAAATTACAGGGTACACAAAACAAGTCTTATGTGGAAAGACTGAAACCCATGTCACTGTGTTCTGTCTTCTACAGGTTGCCAAGGGGTGACCTGTGCCTGTCCTTCAGGGCAGTCTGTGATCTGGCTCTGATAGAAATGCTACACATTCATAAGTCAAACTGCTCCAGGGATCTTAACCTAGGCTCTGACATGGACAGGTCATACTGGAGAGATAGCTACATCTCTCAGAGACTACCACTTCTCTGGAACAAGCTTCCTATTCACATGAAACCAAGCCCACCCCTGACCCTCTTCAAATGCAATCTAGATCAGTGGATAGATGACTGCAAATTCACTCCGTGGGTGGTGCCCATGTCCCTCCTGGACAGAGGAAGTTGGTATTAACTACCATAGAACCTTACTTCTGTGAACTTCACTCACTTAGCCACCGACAATTGGGGCACATTTGGATAAATATGGCTAGGCTTGTAAAGGCTTTTGAACCATCAGCCTAGTAACCTCCTTTCAACCTATGAAACCTATGAACATATCAAAAGACTTGAAAAGCCCCAGAGGTTTCTAACCAAAAAGATCTCTTGTCTTAAGAACCTTAGTTCTAAATGTCAAATAATTTAGGTACCAACATGGAGAAGGCATATTCAGTTGATGAGAGTATGTTCTTAGGTCTGGCTAGAATTTGGGCACTATTGGTTTCTGAGTAGAGTTAATAAGATGTATCTCTGGTGATAGATAGCCTGTGGATAACAAGAGAAGGCAAAGGAATAGAAGATCTGCACACTATTTCATAGGGAGGTAGTTAGCTCACTGAAATGAGACACAATGATATTTACTTTTGGAACAGAGGAAAATTAATCTGCAAATTTTGTTTGAAAGTATCTGTAGGTATCCGAGTTTTTGGAGAGATGTATCAGTAAAGTCAGGGCATATTCTAGTTGTAGTTGAAGGATGATTTGGCCAATATAATTTTGTACTTCAGGGGCAAGAAATCATTTTATGTCATCTAAAGAAGATATTGTTAACTTTAGCCTTTAGACTGACAATGGATAAGGTCATATTTAAACTGGCATGAAGAGTAACAATGAAGTGTTTGAAAGGGAGGACACAATCTATAGGCTGTTTATTATAGATAAGGGGGTAGAAAGTTGGGATCATAGAATCTTATATATAATATACAAGGCAACTGGGTCGGTTCCCTATTAGAACCGCAAAGGTCCACTTACCCAAATACGTAAATGCTGACACGTCTTCATCGAACAGAGAAAACAACGATCGTCCTGAAGCGTGAAATCCAAAATGTCGAATTTACATGGTTGGCCCTTCTGCGGTATAACTCTGTAAGAGAAGTGTGCGATAGTTACGGACCTTAGGGTTAGGGTGCGGGTTAAGCTAAGTGCATAGATGGTAATGTATGTGAGATTTAGTGTAGGGTTAGAAGTAGGGTTTTGTTAAGTGTATGTGTGTGGATTATTTATTTTGTTTGGGTATAGCTTCTTAAGGTAAGTATGCGATAGTTACAGACCTTAGGGTTAGGGTGCGGGTTAAGGTAAGTGCATACATGGTGGTACATGCAAGATTTAGTTTAGGGTTAGAAGTAGGATTTAGTTTAGGGTTAGAAGTAGGGTTTTGGTTAGTGTATGTATGTGATTTATTTATTTTGTTTGGGTAGGTAGTATGTAGCGGGCGATGGGGTGGGACAACTATGACGGTTCGAGTTTTTGAATTTCGCGGTTTAGGGCATTCGGTGTATTCGCGGTTCGCGTAATATGTGTCGGTGTTTATGTATTCAGTGAATAGGACTTTTGCGGTTCCAATATAGACCCAACTGGACCATATGGTCATTGATGCCTTGCCAGTATCCACCCTTGGACCTTATCTCTTTTATCAAGAAGTAATAAGCCAGTCATATCGGGGTGAATTTATGAATAACCATTCAGTTGTCTAATACATTATTAACAGAAGACAGTGTGCCACATTGCTTGATCTGGAGAGGAAGTTTGTTCTAAAAAAAGGGTAGTCATTGCATGGCAAATCTGTGTAATTGTCTTAAAAAGTTAGTAGAAGAAGAGATTTTACATCACTATGCATTTGTGAACAAGAAGTATGAAACTCTAATGTTTGGCTTTATTAACTAACTATAATCCTCAGTGATTTACTAGAAAATGAAACATTTTATGATAGGCAGAGCATAAACATGAAGCAAAGTCAAGAACATTCTGTGAAATCAGGTACAGTTCAGAAGTATGGATGGAGGCTCTGGTTTCTTTAAGGAATAAATGAATAATATAGCATAATGGTTGTTTATATTTGATGGTCACTACTGTGGGCATTACTTAGGATGAATGGTTGATAATGAGATTGTTTAAGATTGTGTTATTATTATTATCTGTCCATATTGGTTCCATGATTAGTTTCTGTAGGCCATAGACAGAAAGGAGCTATTGAGATCATGTTTATTAAGCCCTAGGAAGTTGATATTAAAGTCACATAAGATTAGTAAGTGTTTCTTTTTGTGGGTATAATCTGAGAGGTTGGATGTAAGGTATTTGAGGAGTGTCAGGAAGACAGGGAAATAGAAAATAGGTATTGTTAACTGTGACCCTGTTGGTAGGAGAGGTCTACAGTTAACCAGCTATACCCAAATTCATCTGTAGTAGAGAAGGTTGCACTGACTTTGTAGTTTATGGTGGATTTGGTAAGTATCATGCAGCCACTTGCAATTTGGTTGCCTTGATAAATGACGAGCTCTGAATTTTTGTTAGCATGGTTAGATAAGAAGCAGCAACACAAGTATGTAGCTAAGCTATAAGTCCAGTTTCTACAACTGACAATATGAAAATGATGACGGCTTGACTTACAATAATATTGGATAGTGGAATACATATGTAGGTGACCAAAGAGTCTGTTAGTACACAGTGCACATAAAATGTGTACACACCCCTGTTAAAATACCAGTTTTTTGTGATATAAAAAATGACACCACAATAAATCATTTCAAAACTTTTCCCACCTTTAATGTTACCTATAACCTTTACAATTCAATTGAAAAACAAAAAAATCTGTTAGGAAAAAATATAAAATATAAAAAATGTACAGCTGCACACCCTTAAACTAATACTTTGTTGAAGCACATTTTGATTTAGTTACAGGATTCAGTCTTCTTGGGTACACACCTGCTATCAGTTAAAGAGACTCTGATTAACTCCAAATAAAGTTCAGCTGTCCTAGTAGGATTTTCCTGACATTTACTCAGTTGCCTGCTACAGCAAAAGCCATGGTTCACAGAGAGCTTACAAAGCATCAAAGGGATTTCATTGTTGAAAGGTATCAGTCAGGAGAAGGGTACAAAAAATTTCCATAGCATTGGATATACTATGGAACTCAGTGAGGACAGTCATCAAAAAGTGGAGAAAATATGGGACAACAGTGATGTTGCAAAGAACTGGACGTCCCTCCAAAATTGATGAAAAGACAAGACGAAAACTGGTCAGAGAGGCTGCCAAGAGACCTACAGCAATACTGAAGGAGCAGCAGGAATTTCTGGCAAGTACTGGTTGTGCATTACATGTGACAACAATCTCCCATATTCTCCATATGTCTGGTCTATGGTGTAGGGTTGCAAGACAGAAGCCTTTTCTTATACAGAAAAACATCCAGGCCTGGCTAAAATTTGCAAAACAATACATCAAGTCTCCCAAAAGCATGTGGGAAAATGTGTTATGGTCTGATGAGACCAAGGTTGAACTTTTTGGCCACAATTCCAAAAGGTACGTTTCGCCCAAAAACAACACTTTGTATCACCAGAAGAACACTGTCCCCATGGTGAAGCATGTTGCTGGCAGTATCATGCTTTGGGGTTGCTTTTCTTCAGCTGGAACTGGGGCTGTAGTCAAGGTGGAGTGAATTATGAACAGTCCCAAATACCAGTCACCTTTGGCCCCAAACCTTCAGGCATCTGCTAGAAAGCTGAAAATGAAGAGGAATTTCACCTTTTAGCACGACAGTGACCTTAAGCATACATCCAAATCAAGAAAAGAATGGCTTCACCAGAAGAAAATTAAAGTTTTGGAATGGCCCAGCCAGAGCCCAGACCTTAATCCAATATAAAATCTGTGGGGTGACCTGAAGAGGGCTGTGCACAAGAGATACCCTCGCAATCTGACAAATTTGGAGTGCTTTTGCAAGGAAGAGTGGGCAAATATTGCCAAGTCAAGATGTGCCATGCTGATAGACTCCTACCCAAGAAGACTGAATGTTGTAATTAAATCAAAAGGTGCTTCAACAAAGTATTAGTTTAAGGATGTGCACACTTATGCAATGAGCTTATTGTATGTTTTTTTTTTTTCTTTTTTATATTTTTCCCCTAACAGATTTGTTTGATTTTCAATTGAATTGTACAGGTTATAGGTCACATTAAAGGTGGGAAACATTTTGAAATTATTTATTGTGGTCTCATTTTTTTTATATCACAAAAACCTGGCATTTTAACAGGGCTGTGTACACTTTTTATATTCATTGTAGTTGTCCCAGTGAAGTACTTCAGGAGAAAACATCAATGCAAAAAGTAGCTTAAGTAAAGTAAGAACTCCTGCTTGTTCCATATAAACCTACAAAAGGTTTTTTAGTACCTGAACATCAGGTTGGGTCCTGGATAAATCTGAGGACTTAGGCCCTTGCTTTTCTCGAAGTGCTGCATGAATTTTCACTTTTCAGCACATACATTTTATAGGAACTACTGCTAATTTACTATTCAAAGCATGTCTTTTTCTGCTGAGTGCAAATAGTGCAAAACATTCTACATTTTTTGAAGAAGTGGGATTGTCAAAGAGATGAAGAAAGTAGACATGAGTATAAGGAGATGAGGCGCATGGCAAAGAGAGAGGTGGCAAAAACTAAGGATAAGGCGTATGGAGAGTTGTATGAGAGATTGGACACTAAAGAGGGAGAAAAGGACCTGTACCGATTGGCTAGACAGAGGGACAGAGACAGAGGGACAGAGCTGGGGAAGATGTGCAGCAAGTAAGGGTGATAAAGGATAGTGAGGGAAAGGTACTCTCAAGAGAGGAGAGTGTGTTGAGTAGATGGAAAGAGTATTTTGAGAGGCTGATGAATGAAGAGAATGAGAGAGAGAGAAGGTTGGATGATGTGGGGATAGTGAATCAGGAAGTGAAACAGATTAGCAAGGAGGAAGTAAGGACAGCTGTGAAGAGGATGAAGAATGGAAAGGCTGTTGGCCCAGATGACATCCCAATGTAAGCATGGAGGTGCTTAGGAGAAATGGCAGTGGAATTTTTAACTAGATTGTTTAATGAAATTTTGGAAAGTCAGAGGATGCCTGAGGAGTGGAGAAAAAGTGTTTTGGTACCTACAGAGGGATAAAATTGATCAGTCACATCTTGAAGTTATGGGAGAGAGTAGTAGAAGCTAAGTTAAGAAGGGAGGTGATGATTAGTGATCAGCAGTATGGTTTCATGCCAAGAAAGAGCACTACAGATGCGATGTTTGCTCTGAGAGTGTTACTGGAGAAATACAGAGAAGGTCAGGAGGAGTTGCATTGTGTCTTTGTAGACTTGGAGAAAGCATATGACAGGGTGCCTAGAGAAGATTTGTGGTATTGTATGAGGAAGTCGGGAGTGGCAGAGAAGTATGTAAGAGTGGTGCAGGATATGTACGAGGGTAGTGTGACAGTTGTGAGGACTGCAGTGGGAGTGATAGATCCATTTAAGGTGGAGGTGGGATTACATCAAGGATCAGCTCTGAGTCCTTTCTTGTTTGCAGTGGTGATGGACAAGTTGACAGATGAGATCAGACAGGAGGCCCCGTGGACTATGATGTTTGCAGATGACATTGTGATCTGTAGTGAGAGTAGGAATCAGGTTGAGGAGACTCTGGAGAGGTGGATATATGCTCTAGAGAGCAGAAGAATGAAGGTCAGCAGGGCTAAGACAGAATATATGTGTGTAAATGAGAGGGAGGGTAGAGAAATGGTGAGGATGCAGGGAGTAGAGTTGGTAAAGGTGGACAAGTTTAAGTACTTGGGATCAACAGTTCAGAGTAATGGTGAATGTGGAAGAGAGGTGAAGAAGAGAGTACAGGCAGGGTGGAATGGGTGGAGAAGAGTGCCAGGGGTGATTTGTGACAAATGGGTACCAGTAAGACTGAAAGGGAAGGTCTACAAGACAGTAGTGAGACCAGCTATGTTATATGGGTTGGAGACAGTGGCATTGACAAAAAGGCAGGAGTCAGAGCTGGATGTGGCAGAGTTAAAGATGTTAAGATTTGCACTCGGTGTGACTAGGATGGATAGGATTAGGAATCAGTATATTAGAGGGTCAGCTCATGTTGGACAGTTTGGAGACAAAGCAAGAGAGACGTGATTGCGTTGGTTTGGACATGTGCTGAGGAGGGATGTTGGGTATTTTGGGAAAAAGATGCTAAGGATGGAGCTGCCAGGTAACAGGAAAAGAGGAAGGCCTAAGATAAGGTTTATGGACGTGGTGAGAGAGGACATGCAGGTGGTTGGTGTGACAGAGCAAGATGCAGAGGATAGGAAGAAATGGAAAGAGATGATCTGCTGTGGTGACCCCTAAAGGGAAAAACCGAAAGATGATGATTCTACATTTTTTTACTCTTTGGCAAAGCTGCATTTTAGTGCTAATGGTATATTACATATTTACAACAGATTCTTCATAGCCTAAGGTAGCAAAATGTACAGTTGTGTAAGTAAACTATAACAGCAGATGAAAGAATGATCATTGCTGCAGTAGCCTGCCAAGGACACAACATCCAGCCAGCTCCCAAATCATCAGGGCACCTTCCGTACACACTCAAGCCATTAGCCAGCTCAAGCTGAGCTGATAAAAGCAAGGTTTGGGTGGCAGACCCTTCAGAGCTTTCATGCCAACTGAGAAAGGGAGGCTAAAGCCCTAGGAAGGACAATCCTAGAAAAATAATAGCAGTAATAATAATAATAAATATCCATACCCTGACATAAAAACATACACAAAAAACAAAGGGGATGGAGGGGGAGAGAGCAGTTACTGCAGCAATGATCATGCAAACATCTACTTTTATGTTACATTTTCCTACACAACTGTACTGTGCTCTCCATTTGAGCACTGGAGCAGTAGCATATCTGCTATACGGATAGATTAACATGGCTGAGGAAGACTGCGGGTAAGAAGGAGGCGGGGCCAGGAGCTTTTGGAGAATGGTCCTAGCAAAGCCTCTCCTAGACCAGGAGAAGGAATTTAGTTTGTGATTTGTATATTTACAGAGGACCAAGTTGATGCTTCTAGGATACTTCTAGAATCCAACCCTTTTCAAAAAGACACAGAAGACACCAAAGCTCTAGTAGAATGAGCTTTGACCCTGCCTGGAATAATTTTGTTTTGCTGGGAGTAACAAAAAAGTAATACAATGAGACAACAATTTGGAAATAGTCTGTTCTGGCAGTGGTCCTTTTTTCTTAACATCCACAAGGAATGATCAGCCAATCAGAAGATAGAAAATATCTTGTTCTGTCAGTATAGTACTTGAGTTATCTGTGGACATTCAGTGTATGGAATAATCTTTCTGTCTCATTTTATTCTCTGCAAAGAAGACCTTTTGATAGATAGCTTGGCTTAAAGTAAACTTGAATAGCACGTTAGGCATAAAAAGATTAGTTTTCAAAGAAACGCTATCTTTTAAAAAAAATAGATATGTTTTACCTACCATAAGAGCTTGCAACTCAGACACTCTTCTTGCAGAGGTCTGAACAGTAAATAAGACTGTTTTCCATGTAAGGAACCACAAATCAACCTGATGAGCTGGTTCAAATGGAGCAAGAGTTATTTTTTCTAACACAAAATTAAGTTCCCAATGACGAGGCAACTATTTTCTAGCAGGTTTCTTGTACAACACCCCTTCCAAAAATATTTTTACATAAGACTGCATTGAAAGCATGCTGAAATGGCCAACAAATGAACCTTGATTGTGGAGTAAGACAGGCCATAGGATAGTAACTCACACAAATAATGTAAAACCAGCGAATCACTAGCTGTGAATGGGTTCTGCTCAGCTTGTCTGCTGTGCAGTTATGTTCTAACTTAAGGTAAGATAGCTGCACAGTGAGAGTGTATGGAAAAGCTATATCCCACCCCACCATGGCTAGTCTGCACAGATGGTAAAAACCTGTTCCCCCCTTGCTTGTTTATGTACCACATCACTGTGGTATTGTCTGTATACACTTGTAGAGGTCTCAGGGACCACTGAGAATTTAGATAGTTGAGAGTGTATGAGACACCTAACATCCCTTTTATGTTGATGTGTTTTGGTATGTCTTTTTTGCTGCAAAGACCCTGCACTTTTATCCCTAGAGATACTGCTCCCCAAGCAAAGTCTGAGGTGTCTAGTAGTGACTGTGCTGGAGCAGGAGGGAGAAGAAGAGACCTGGATTCTGAGAGATCTGATGTTTCCACCACATGATCTCCCTTTTCACAAATCTTAGAACTAGAATTTGAAACGTCAAGAGATGTTGGTGCTGGGACCATAGAGATTTCAGGTACCATTGTTATTTCTCACATGGAATCTTGGGGGAGGTAACCTGAGTATCACTGATGCCATGAGACCAAGATTCCTGAGGAATTCCATTGCTGAGAAAGAAGTCTGAGTGCAAAAATCTCAGAAATAGATCTAAATACAGATCTATTTATCCTGCGGAAGAAAACCTCAGCACACACTCCAGAAAAACAATTCTATAAGAAGGAGTCAGAAGGAGGAGGGACAGCTTCTGTCACCCCTGAGCTGGCATATGCTGGATGACAGGAGAAAAAAGAAGCATTTGGTCTGGTGGGTGAGGAGGAATCTGGTGAAAAGGAGACAGACACTCACACTGCATGTATAGCCTTGACGGATTACTCTCAGCAACACTCTGGGAATCTGGTGAAAAGGAGACAGACACTCACACTACATGTATAGCCTTGACGGATTACTCTCAGCAACATTCTAGGAATCTGGTGAAAAAGAGGCAGACACTCATACTGCATGTATAGCCTTGACGGATTACTCCCAGCAACACACTGGGAATCTGGTGAAAAGGAGACAGACACACGGCATGTATAGCCTTGACGGATTACTCTCAGCAACACTCGGGGAATCTGGTGAAAAGGAGACAGACACTCACACTGCATGTATAGCCTTGACAGATTACTCTCAGCAACACACTGGGAATCTGGTGAAAAGGAGACAGACACTCACACTGCATGTATAGCCTTGACGGATTACTCTCAGCAACACTCTGGGAATCTGGTGAAAAGGAGACAGACACTCACACTGCATGTATAACCTTGACGGATTACTCTCAGCAACACTCGGGGAATCTGGTGAAAAGGAGACAGACACTCACACTGCATGTATAGCCTTAACAGATTACTCTCAGCAACACACTGGGAATCTGGTGAAAAGGAGACAGACACTCACACTGCATGTATAGCCTTGACGGATTACTCTCAGCAACACTCTGGGAATCTGGTGAAAAGGAGACAGACACACACTGCATGTATAACCTTGACAGATTACTCTCAGCAACACTCTGGGAATTTGGTGAAAAGGAGACAGACACTCACACTGCATGTATAGCCTTGACGGATTACTCTCAGCAACACTCTGGGAATCTGGGGAAAAGGAGGCAGACACTCACACTGCATGTATAGCCTTGTCGGATTACTCTCAGCAACACTCTGGGAATCTGGGGAAAAGGAGGCAGACACGCACACTGCATGTATAGCCTTAACAGATTACTCTCAGCAACACACTGGGAATCTGGTGAAAAGGAGACAGACACTCACACTGCATGTATAGCCTTGACGGATTACTCTCAGCAACACTCTGGGAATCTGGTGAAAAGGAGACAGACACACACTGCATGTATAACCTTGACAGATTACTCTCAGCAACACTCTGGGAATCTGGTGAAAAGGAGACAGACACTCACACTGCATGTATAGCCTTGACGGATTACTCTCAGCAACACTCTGGGAATTTGGTGAAAAGGAGACAGACACTCTCACTGCATGTATAGCCTTGACGGATTACTCTCAGCAACACTCTGGGAATCTGGGGAAAAGGAGGCAGACACTCACACTGCATGTATAGCCTTGTCGGATTACTCTCAGCAACACTCTGGGAATCTGGGGAAAAGGAGGCAGACATGCACACTGCATGTATAGCCTTGACGGATTACTCTCAGCAACACTCTGGGAATCTGGGGAAAAGGAGGCAGACACGCACACTGCATGTATAGCCTTGACGGATTACTCTCAGCAACACTCTGGGAATCTGGTGAAAAGGAGACAGACACTCACACTGCATGTATAGCCTTGATGGATTACTCTCAGCAACACTCTGGGAATCTGGAGAAAAGGAGGCACACTCACACTGCATCTATAGCCTTGACAGATTACTCGCAGCAACACTGCTTGAAACAATCTGTTGCCAAAGAGAGAAATGGGTGCTCAGACATTCTGGAAAGATTAAAGATTTTTTTTTGGGGGGTGCAAATTCCCTCATCTAGTCATTTAGATGTATCAGAGCGTCCTTTGTTCTGAGGGGGTCCTACTTTCTTTTTGCAACCTCCATACCACTGCTTTTTAAATGTCTGCTTACTAGCAGATTGCTGGGACTTTTTTTTTAATTTAAATTAAGCAGCATTGTGTAGAATCCCTTGGTAAACTTGGAGAAAGAGGGCTGAAGAATTTGGGATCCATTGATTCAGCCCCTCCATCACATGTTTTAATGAACTCCGTTGTGGCAGAAGGTCTAAATAATAGTTTTTGCCGCAAGGGAGAATTCAGCATTTCATTATTGACATCCTCTGGTGGGCTTTGTGAATGTAACCAGCAAACATCCTCATAACAGTTCTAGGAGCAGCAGTCCTGGAAGTGGCATCAGTAGAGCATTATGGACATTTTTAACAAAGGGTAGTGACTTGAGAAACACAGGTTACACAAATTAGATGTTTCCTCACAAGAGGCAGCAGATATGAAAGGATTCCTCATTTTCTTAGAGATATAAGTATCTCTGCATCTGCACCTGTGTCCTATTACTCATCGCCTCCCCCATTCGTCTCCATCCAACTCTTTTCACCCTTCTAACTTCTCTCAGCTACTACACTCCATCTAGTGTATACTAATTTCTGTCTGTCCTCTCACCTCTTTATCCCCATCCATCTACTTTCCTATCTCTTTCATATTATTCTTCCACCTTCCATTTCCCAGTTCTTCTACAAACTCTCTTACCTTTTCTCCCCAGCTATCTCTCACTACAATGATAATCGCTGTAGTTAAATACTCTACACTTCTAAACCTTCCACCCCTCCTTCTAGTCTGCTTATTTTATTTATACCTTGAAGACTGAATCTTGAACTGTGTTCTTATTGGTACCTTATAGATTATGTTCTAATTGCAGTGTTCAAGCTGTTATGTCATATTATTTTCAGTTGTAATCAAGTTAATCTCTGTGACTGAATATGCACCTATGATGTCGGTTTCTTGTTTTTGTGCATATGTATAATTTTTTGTAACTGTTTGTAATTTTTGTAATTGTCTCTAGAGCATTTCTCCACAGGCCTCTGTTGAAAATGGGCTCTCATCCAGTCGGACTATCCTGGTATGTAAAATAAATAAAATAAAATAAAATAAACTTAAGGATGACCAGGATAAACTTCAGTATTTGAGCCTGACAGCTGAGAATTCTAAAAAAAAACCAAACAAACAAACCAAAAAAAACAATCATTACAGAAGCATACACTTTTTTCCCACACCTATCAAAAGCCTTTCTATGCTTGTCAAAAGGAGAGGGATTAGTATTCATAAAATGATTAGCAGCAAGTGGATTTATTAGTTATAGCTGCTGGGTTAGGTCTGGAATTAGTGTATATAAACTTAAAAGACTGAAGAACTTTGTATAATCTACTTTTTCTAGGGTAGTACGCTGACTGTCAGGGAAGTTGCAGATTATGACAAAAACACCCCCCCCCCCCAAAACAGAAAGAACAGGAGGAACAAGTGTAGGTTCAGGAAATACCAGTTGTAATAAATCATAATATTTTCTGAAGGACTGCAAAACATCGCTGCTTTCCCACTGAAACAACTGATTCATTCTGAAAATAGTCTTAGAGAAAGATAATCCTTCACAGGGACCATACAAAGTCACACTCTCAGAATCTGAATGAGAAACCTGTGGATATATAACATCATCTCTCCTTTCACTCTGTTTTTGAGGTTTCTCTTGAATGCCTTCAGGAAAAGAAGAATCCACTTTTCTTCTAACAGAACCAGCCATATAAGAAGGGTCAGGACTAGGAGCCTGCACTAAACCCTGTGTGAAGCCAAATAAATTACTCCTCTGTCCAGTGTCATTCATGGGAAGTATTTTGTTTTTTTCTAACAGGAATTCCTGAAGGAGCAAACCTAGAATTCCCAGCAGTCAGTTGGCAAGGGATGGGCACAGCTTTCTGGTTAAGCAGAGAGGCAGTCCCTGCCCCTTCTCCTAAGATTGACAAGAGTGGCTGTCCTCTGCCTCATGAGAGTACACCAACAGCTGCAGAGGATGTGTCTAATGCTTCATCCATGGTAGCTGTAAATACTACACACACGGTATTGAAGGAAAATGATGAGTGGTCCGAGGAACCAGCTGTAGCCACAGCAGGGTCTTCCACCTGCAGCTGACACAAAATATCAGCCTGATGTGGCGACAAAAGCTACTTAACAATCTTTTTGTTGTGCCTGGAAGAAAGTGCAACCAAGTAACCAGTAGGTTGTTCTATCACTAAGCTGAAAAATTACCCGATTCCCAGGGAAGCATAGCAGTAAAACAGATAAGTTGTAAAAAAAACTAACTTTTCCTAAAAAAAACAAAAACAAAAAAAAACAACACTTTAAACAACATCAGCCCCCAAAAGTAAAATAAATCCAGTTCCTCCACAAAAAAGTAATTTTAAAAAGTTTTAACAATTTTTTTTAAAAATGATGCTTCCATTTAAAACTGGCCATTAAGTCACAAGATAGTCAATAAAAAGACTTTTTCTGAGCTAAAATATAAATATTTTACAGAACAAGTGCATTTGCTATCACAAAAAATAAAGTGAAAGTTTTTTTTTTTTTTTTACTGAAGGGAATTATCTGCCAATCACTGGAACAGAGTTAGCAAAGAGATGATCCTTAAAAGTCTGCAGAGGAGCACTGTCTTCAGCAGCAGCAGGAAAGCACTCAAACCTGAATTTGAGTCAGCTCAGTTCCAATTCAGTTTGAGCTGACTAATGGTTTGGGCACATGCAAGGAAACGTGAAGCTTTAGAAGCTGACTGGCCGCTATGTCCATGGCTACTGAACAAATGAAGAACATATCAAAAAACACCCTCAAACAAATTTATTTATTTATTTAACCGGGAAAGTCCAACTTGGAACAAAGCCAATTTTCAGCAGAGACGCGGGGAGAAACGCTCCAGATGCATGTCTTTGTAACGTGGGAGAAACCAGAGCACCTGGAGGAAACCCACATGAACACAGGGAGGACATGCAGACTCCACACAGAAGGCACCCCAGCTGAGAATCGAACCGGAGAACTTCTTGCTGTGAGGCAACAATGCTACTGCTGCACCATTATGCTGTATAGCTCTTTCACTCACATTCCAGGAAATGGCATACAAAAAAATAACCACTTAAGTAGCAGTCAGGGGAGGCATGTTTTTGATGTTTGCATTCAGTGCTTCAACCTATATTTAGTAAGCACTTAGTGTAATCCTGGTGCTGTTGATTGTTGCACCATTCATAAACATTTTGGGACATATTTCAAAAGATTTACTCTTAGTATAAGTGACTTACACCTGGAACCAGATCCCAAAGCACCCACTCTCAGCCTGCTCTTGGTGTAAGTGGCTTACGTCGGTGTAAAGCTTATCTATAAACAGGCTTTTACTTGGAACCAGATTCCAAAAGACCTGCTTTCAGCTTACTTTCTGTGTAAGTGGTCATTTACAATGAGAGCAAATCGTTTGGAATTGGGTTCTTTATATCAAATTATGAGCCCAACCCAATAACATGTGACTCTCTGTCAGAAGTGTGAAATATGGTAAGGTGAGCTCTGATTTTTTTGAAAAATAACCTATGATTCAACCAGAATTACACTGAATTTTGAAACTGACATATGGGACTGTGCTCCTCACATCTCTGTTACTTATATATGCTTATTTCAAGGAAACTGTACCTCGCACTAGGAGGAATAATTCAAGATACCACAATCTTGGAGTAAGTGCCTATTCACAATTTCCCCACTTATTTTTCACAGTTCTGAGGATTGTAGTGACCCTTCTCAAACATATAATATACAACAATCAGCTGCTGTTTTTTTTTTTATTTTTTTTAAGAAAAAGTGAAAAAGTGTGCTACTGTTTTATATGTTTATGTTTGCTTCTTATATGTGTTTAACACATATGTATGTAATGAGAGTTGTTGATGTTCTGGTGTATATATATATATATATATATATATATATATATATATATATATATATATATATATATATATATATATATATATATATATATATATATATATATATATATATATATATATATATATATATATATATATATACATATATATATATATATATATATATATATATATATATATATATATATATATATATATATATATATATATATATATATATACATATATATATATATATATATATATATATATATATATATATATATATATATATATATATATATATATATATATATATATATATATATATATATATATATATATATATATATATATATATATATATATATATATATATATATATATATATATATATATATATATATATATATATATATATATATATATATATACACATATATATATATATATATATATATATATATATATATATATATATATATATATATATATATATATATATATATATATATATATATATATATATATATATATATATATATATATATATATATATATATATATATATATATATATATATATATACACATATATATATATATATATATATATATATATATATATATATATATATATATATATATATATATATATATATATATATATATATATATATATATATATATATATATATATATATATATATATATATATATATATATATATATATATATATATATATATATATATATATATATATATATATATATATATGTATATATACACAGTGGCTATAAAAAGTTTACACACCCCTGTTAAAATGCCAGGTTTTTGTGATATAAAAAATGAGACCACAATAAATAATTTCAAAACTTTTCCCACCTTTAATGTGGCGTATAGCCAGTACAGTTCAATTGAAAAACAAACAAATCTCTTAGGGGGGGAAATATAAAAAATAAAAAATGTACAATAAGCTGGTTGCAAAAGTGTGCACACCCTTAAACTAATACTTTGTTGAAGCACCTTTTGATTTAATTACAGCATTCAATTTTCTTGGGTACACACCTGCCATCAATTAAAGAGACTCTGATTAACCCCAATAAAGTTCAGTTGTCCTAGTAGGATTTTCCTAACATTTACTCAGTTGCCTGCTACAGCAAAAGCCATGGTTTGCAGAGAGCTTACAAAGCATCAAAGGGATCTCATTGATGAAAGGTATCAGTCAGGAGAAGGGTACAAAAAAATTTCCATGGCATTGGATATACTATGGAACACAGTGAGGACAGTCATCAAAAAGTGGAGAAAATATGGAACAACAGTGATGTTGCAAAGAACTCGACATCCCTTTAAAACTGATGAAAAGACAAGACAAAAACTGGTCAGGGAGGTTGCCAAGAGACCTGGCAAGTACTAGTTGTGTACTACATGTGACAACAATCTCCCATATTCTCCATATGTCTGGGCTATGGGGTAGGGTTGCAAGACAAAAGCCTTTTCTTACACAGAAAAACATCTAGGCCCAGCTAAAATTTGCAAAACAATACATCGAGTCTCCCAAAAGCATGTGGGAAAATGTGTTATGGGCTGAAGAGACCAAGGTTGAACTTTTTGGCCACAATTCCAAAAGGTACGTTTGGTGCAAAAACAACACTTCACATCACCAAAAGAACACCATCCCCAAGGTTAAGCATGGTGGCGGCAGTATCATGCTTTGGGGTAGCTTTTCTTCAGCTGGAACTGGGGCTTTAGTCAAGGTGGAGGGAATTATGAACAGTTACAAATACTAGTAACATTTGGCCCAAAACCTTCAGGCATCTGTTAGAAAGCTGAAGATGAAGAAGAATTTCACCTTTCAACATGACAGTGACCCCAAGCATACATCCAGATCAAGAAATGAATGGCTTCTCCAGAACAAAATTAAAGTTTTGGGATGGCCCAGCGAGAGCCCAGACCTAAATCCAGTAGAAAATCTGTGGGGTGACCCGAAGAGGGCTGTACACAAGAGATGCCCTCACAATCTGATAGATTTGTAGTGCTTTTGCAAGGAAGAGTGGGCAAATATTGCCAAGTCAAGATGTGCCATGCTGATAGACTCCTACTCAAGAAGACTGAATGTTGTAATTAAATCAAAAGGTGTTTCAACAAAGTATTAATTTAAGGGTGTGTACACTTATGCAACCAGCTTATTGCATGTTTTTTATTTTTAATATGCTTTCCCCTATATATATATATATATATATATATATGCTTTACTATCATAAGTATGAAATGCATTTGGCTGAAATGCAGTAATATTTACTTGGAAAACTGAAAACTGAGTGTACCGACATGCAAAGTCTCCCAAAAGCATGTGGGAAAATGTGTTATGGGCTGAAGATAATCACAGAGATAGTCTGGGAGGTTGACCTTACTCGACATTAATAGAATGCAGTTCTACACTGCACCAGCTGTAATGTGAGGATTTTGCAGGGGGGCAAGCCCCCCGGCACCACCCACATCCCCTGCATAATATATATTCCAACTATATATTCCAGCTCCAAGATTGCACTACAGTGGGGAAAAGGGTACATTTCCCAATCCCCATGGTACTGCGACCTTTAGTTCAGTAACCAACCTCATCTTTGTGAATGTACTGAGCATGTGCTGAAACGGAACTCGCACAAGGGAAGGATCAGCGACATGGGTCGGCCAAATGTCATTCGACAACCCATGGTCACTGAAACTTCCCTCGACAATTTAAATGTAAACCTATAGATATATATATATATATATATATATATATATATATATATATATATATATATACACATACAAGCATATATATATATATATATATATATATATGTGTGTGTGTGTGTGTGTGTGTGTGTGTGTGTATATATATGTATATATATATATATATATATATATATATATATATATATATATATATACATATATATATATGGGACTGACAAACCAAAAGAATGAATCCCAAAAAACTGAAAATTCAAAATACTGAAAACATTTTTAATGCAGGGTCTTATATATCAGATTATGGAACTTGTCCTGACAAAAACTTTGTATACTTCAAAGTGGAGTACTACAAACAATATACGGGCGTTGCGATGGGAGCTGCTTGTGCCCCATCTTTGCTAATATAGTCATAGGGTTTTGGGAAAATAGTTTTGTTTTGAATTCAGTATTTGCACCTACGTTGGGTTCATACCTGAGATTTTTGAACAATATTTTTATTTTGTGGAAAGGAAGTTTGGAGGACTTGGAAAGTTTTATGGACTTCCTTAACCACTCTACTGATTTTTTGGAGTTTACTCATCACCATCATAATAACTCAATAGCCTTTTTGGATGTGACTCTTTATAAGAACTTGGAAATTTTCATATATGAATCTAATATATATAGGAAACCAACCTTTTCTAATGCCTACTTAGATTTGTCTAGCCAGCATGCGATCTGGCAAAAGAAGTTAATCAGGCTATGTAGGTTGTTTTCAGATGGTGAAGTGCTCAAAGTTGAGGTTGTGAAATTGGTTGGTATGTTCCTCGAAAGGGGTTACCCCCCAAATTTTTTGGATAGCACTATTGATTATGTTATGGAAAACAGGGATTAGATATAAACCCCTTTTATGCAACAATGATATGGGTACTAACTCTATTAATCTTGATGGTCAAGGAACTAACACTCGACATGATCGGCATAATTTGTCACAATTATTTGTTTTGCAATACAGTCCAGGTATTTATTTATTACAGGACACGATTAAAAAACACTGGGCAACTGTTTTTGGATCATTGGGACTTATGGGTAGGTTGGGTACAGAACCCAAATTTATTTATAAAAATAACAAAAACTTTAAGGGTATTTTTGAAACCAACAAGCAGCAAATGTACGGTCACACCAATGGGTGTGGAATGAAAAAATTTGGGGCCTGCCAACAATGCAGGTATATCCTGGAAGTTAGTTTCCTTGTTCAAGGTTGCCCATTCTTGCTTACTGTTAAAAGTAAATATGACTGTAACACTAAGGGGGTTGTTTATATCAGTGTTTGTGCCACTTGTTCTGCTTTTTGTATTGGCATAACTAATGGTCCCTTATGTATGAGAATTTATCAGCATCTTTATGCTGTTAAGAGCAAAAATACAAGTAATGCACTTTATAAACATTCCACCATGTGTCCTGGTTATAAGAAATTTGTATTTATTATTTTGGAAAAGGTGGGTGCACTAGATAGAGGGGGTGATTGGAAGACCTTAGTGGAGAAAAGGGAACTGTATTGGCAAGTTCTCTTAAATCCCACTATCCCCCAGGGCTTAATGAATACGTATTGATCAAACCTATTTTAAAGTTGAATGTTTTGTTTGAATTTTATTATGAAATAATATGCAATTTTTAGTATATAAAGTAACTAATGCAGTTTTATTATTGGCATTAACTTCTGTGTTTGTACATATGTTTTTTTAGCTTTTAGTATTCAAAGTGCACTAGGATTTTATGAAGGTAACAAAACATTTTGTAACTTTGTATCTTGCATTTTGGTGCCACCTTTCTTAGAAAGTGAGATGTTGCACAAGATGTTGTATAACATGCCTTGCACTTGGGCCCCACCCCCTCAAGGAAGTGAGGTTCATCCTTTAAGGAAGTGATGTTTTTATGGTATTTAAAGGATATGAGGTACTGTATCTGTTTGCCTGATGATGTTTCTGTAGCATTGGAAATGAAAGTGCATACATTTGTTTATTACAATACCATGTTGTGGCTTTGAAGCAGCTTTTTTTCTTCTTGTAGTCTCAGGAAGTGACAGATAACAAAGAGATGAAAGTAAAACAGGTTAATTGCTTTGTTCTGACTATAAACTGATTGCTCTAAATTGTAAATTGACCTCAGCTTTGCTTCGCCCTATTCTCAATTATCACCCACCCCCTGTTAATCTAATATAATACTTCCTGCATACACTTGTGACTATTATTTGAAAAGTCTCCCCCAAATAACTTTACTACTTCCATACACACATACTGTTTCTTGTTTCCTTCTGCCCTATCTCTATTTAATTTTTAGCCCCATTTCCAACTTTATCCCTCCCATAATGCTTTGCATTATATCCATTTATAATCACAGCCCTCCCTAATAGTATCTATTTATTCCACATTGTATCTTTTTCTTTTCCCAAATAAACCCTCATTTCTTCTTTTTTGACTAATTTATTATACTCTAACCTTTAACACCCCTCTATTCCTTACATTCTAGAGAAGATACCAGGACAACCTACTTCTCTTCTTTTATAGAAAATACTTCTCTCCTTACTTATCAAATTCCACTTTTCAGAATCCATCATCACTGAATCTCCTACTGCCCTGCAACTTCTTGTTTCCTTCTTTATTGCTACTTCCCCGCCACGTAACATCTATAAAATACAGATTCCTGTACTTAATTATGTTACTCTTCAACTTATCCTCTATTCTTCTCCTCCATCTTTCATCCTGACTTAATAATATCTTGCAACATCTCTCCAACTCTGTTCCAACCACCTATCCATACTTCCTCTTTACACTCTCCACAGATTGCACTAGACCTATTTAATACTGCCTCTCATCTTTATTCCAAATGTAGGCTGACTAATTGCACTTCAACTCAAACCAAAACAAAATTAGTTGCAAGACTCCTCTGCAAAAAACAAGTATGTTTAATTCCCCAATATACTAAATTCCTTCTAGGAGGAGATATACACCCTTTTCCTGGCCCCACCTATTACAGTGAACATAATGATAATTCTCTCCCGCACACTTCTGTAACCCAACAACAGCCAATCACCAACCCTGGTGATCTAATTTTTGCTGCACTAAATGTCAGAAGTATAAGAAATAAAACTGCTGAACTACATGCCTGAATTAACCGACATAAGCCCAATGTTCTCGTTGTAACTGAAACTTGGCTTAAATCCAGCATAAATTACTCTGAATATATACCTCCTGGCTATATCATCTGTAATAATCATATAGAAATGGAAAGGTGGTGGTATTTCTTTAATATTTCCCAGTAACCTACCTCATTTCCTCTTACAGCAAACCAATACCAAAATTCAGTTCAGCAGAGCTTCTTACTGCTTTTCTCAAAATAAATAATTATAAACAAATATTTATTACTGTCCTTTATATCACTCCTGGAGATAATATAGCTATACTGGAAGATATCCTGCACTGGACATCCGTAACATTTCCACAAGAAAAAATATTACTAGGTGATGTGAATATCAATTGGTTGGATATAAACTCTAACTCTCCTGCACCTAGCATGAACGTATATTGTTTTACACTGTTAATTAAAAGCCCCACACATTATAGCAAGACATCAAATTCTCTGTTACACTGGATCATAGTATCAGACCCTAGCAAATACTCCACCACAGGTACAATGTCAGACTCTCTCTGTGATTATCTCCCAGTCTATACTACTAGACATGTCACACATCCAGTTAAAAAGCCTATTTGTAAAACAGCATGTAACCTTTCCAAGTTTAATCCAGAAATGTTGATTACTACACTATCATCTACTACTAGAACTTTGTAAAAATCCTCTTCTTAGGCAATGCTGTAAGTGAATTCAGTAGAACTTTTCTAAGTATCCTAAATAGCCTTGCACCACCTAGAAGGAAGAGACTGAAAACAAATAATGCAATTTGGCTATTTGAAAAGAGTAGAATGCTAATGCAGGATAGAGAAAATGTGTGGAAAGAATGGCAGAAATATAGAACACCTCAATATCTTGAAAACGTCAGAATGCTTTGCAGTTGTACTTACAAAGTAAATAAATGAATACAAAAACCTATGCTATAATAACTTTAAGAATAATACTAAACACAACCCTAAAAGGTTCTGGACAACCATTAAAGAAATCTTATATCCTGGCTAAAAATTCCCTTCTCCTGATAACTAATCACTTGAAACTGTGATACAGTTCAACTCTTATTTTATAGATAGTATAGCAGCTCTAACTAAGGATTCCTCAGCATCTAATACCAGCCCTGCCCAACAGCCACATATCACCACATCCACTTTCACCTTCAAACTTGTGCCCACAGCCTATATAAAACTACTCTTAAACAAACTTAAACCATGCTCTTCTTCAGCTGATGACCTTCCAAATGAGTACCTAAAAATAGCAGCCAATAGCATTGCCTATCCTGCCTCAATCCTTTTAAATATGTCAAGTCTTGGAATCCCATATTTCATCTCTCTAGAAAAAGTCACACATTTTCCCTCTGCACAAAGGAGGAAATTCAACAGGCATAAATAAATTTAGACCTATAGCAATCTTATCTTCCCTTGCCAAAATACTTTAAAAATGTATTCAAAAGCAATATCTAGACTATCTCCGGCAGGAAGAGCTCCTATCTCCTAAAGAACATGGCTTCCGTCCTTCCCGTAATACTAGCACTGGTCTTCTAACCTATACAGATACTGTCAATAAATCTAGAGATAATGTCAAATTCCTTATTTCTAGACTTGTCTAAAGCCTTCGACACAGTTTGTCAGAGCAAACTTCTACTTGAAATGTCCTCACTAAGTCTCTCTCAGCCCACCCTCTTGTGGTTCAAAAGCTACCTGTCCAATAGGTGTCAGTAAAATGGCACTCCATGCTGTCTCCTTATGTCCCAGTCACCACTGGTGTACCACAAGGCTCTATCCTTGGTCCCCTCCTCTTTAACATTTTCATCACCACCCATAAATACGCAGATGATTCTACACTCATTTGCACATATGACAACATGGTACACCTCCAAAAACAATTACTCAGGAAGCTTTAACAGCCACTGAAACATGGCTTTGTAACTCACATCTCATGCCCAAACCAAGAAAGACTAAAGTATTACTTTTCCCCCCAAATCCCTTTCTCATGAAAAAACTAAATTTAAAATTCTCTCTTTTGATAATACAACCACTGAAGTCACTTCTCATAGAAAAGTATTAGGAGTGATAGTGGATGATAATCTAACATTCTACCCGCATATACAATACAACCTTACATAACATTATCTATAAACCATTAGCCTTCGCAGCACTGAACAACTTAGTTAAAACTTACATCCTCAAAAGAACCCTTAGGTCAGAAGGCAAAATACTTCTTTACTATCTCCAATCCCCCTAAACTTCCAGGACAAAGCCTATTTTCTTACTCAGTCACTAAAATATGGAACTCTGTTCCCCCTATTAACCAGAACAGTTCCTAGCTTGGTAGCCTTCAAAACCTCACTAAAACAACATCTAAATAAAAAATGGATATGCTTATGTTCTGCTCCTGGTTAACTTCATGTCTGATTTTTCTCCCCTGTCTTTTCTACTCCAAGCTGATAGTCACCTCCTTCTTCCTTCCTCTTGACTAATGCTACCTGAGATAACTAACCCCACTTTCCTCACTCTGCCCTTCTTCTCCAAAAAACAAACAAAAAAACTAAATAAATAAAAAAAATCTGTTTAGGGAAATATCAACTAGTTACATTATGAAAGAATGTCTCGTACCCATGTCTACAATTGCATAAGAAAAACTCTAAAAACTAGGGATGCTTTACAGAGCCAAAATCCTTCTCACTGACAAAACTAAAACAACACTTGTCACTACTTATTTCTCCCCTTATTTCTTTCTTTATTGTGCTTCCATCCTTACTAACCTCTAAGCTTCCCAAAAACTAAAACTTGAACAATGCTATAACAAAGTGGCTAAATTTGCAGCACACACCCCTTTCAGAACCCACCACTGCACAGCAGTGAAAAGCCTTAATTGGTTAGAACCGCCACATCAGCTAGCATATACACAACTTCTTACAACCTATAAAATTATCCAGCATCAATCTGCCTGTCCAGCACTAAAAAACATTTTACACAACTATGTTCCCAGTTGGTCATTGTGATCCAGTGACCGATAAATGTCTATACTTGTACAAGGTTGCTAAGGCCTGGAACTCCTTACCTGTAAATATCAGGTCTATACTCTCCCTCCCATCTTTCAAAACCATTCTGAAATACTTCCTAACTAAAATCTGGCTCTGCTTTTACTCAAAACCAGGATAAACTGTATCCCTAAATGTGAACAAGTACATTTTCATTCCTTATACCTCCTTATTCTCCCTTCTTCATTTCCTTCCATACTGCTAGCTAATTCTTTTCCTTGACTTTCTCTCTCTAAATGTATCATAAGCCTATTTTTCCCTCACTTCATATTGCAATTCCTATTTGTATTAGATTAACGTATCTGTAATTTCTCTACAAACTGTCTAAAATATCTCTAAATATTAAATGATTGCCTTGTATCACTTCTTAACCAATGTTTTTATATTATGTCTGATTTGCTATAATTATTTAGACTGCAGATGTTTTGTTTTATTTTTGAAGACTGTAAAATTATTGTTCTTAAAATGTTTTGTAATAACTTGGAGCTTTTCTTTCTGGGCCTCCGCTGAAAATGTGCCAGAAATGTCCCTGCCAGATTTTCCCGGTAATCAAATGTCAATAAATTATCATAATGGCTATATTACCCATATTATTTTGGAATGTTAATGGCCTCACATGTGTAGACAAGGAAAGAGTATTGAATTATATTAAAAAAATGCAGAGTGCAAATAGCAATACTGCAGGAGACTCATTTGAAAAGAAGTGAGCATGTGAATTTGATAAAAGGATTTCAGGAGGGATATTCAGCAGAGTATCAGAGACAAAGGAGTACTTATATTAATTGCTAGAGGAGTTCCAATGATGTTAGAAGAGGAAAAAAGATAATAATGGTAGAACTGTGGCAGTGAGGGGCTACTGGCAAGGGAGAAGGATTCCACCTAAAACTGCCATTATGAAGTTTGATAAACCTTTGGGAGAAATAATCAGCTTTAAGCAGGGAATATTACTTATCTGTGGGTTCTGGAATTCGATTTACAACCATGAGGATATATCTGGGGGAGCTAGAAGAGAAAATATAACAAAAGAGGGTACATTTCTGAAGAAATTTATGAAAATATTTGGTGTGGAAGAGGTGAATTCAGTATCAGGAACTCAGAGAGAATTTATACATTATTTCGCAAGATGCAATAGCTTGGCTATATTATACATAACTTATATTTCACAGGAACATGTACATTTCATTGAAAGCTTAGACAGGCATCCAATAACTATTTCAGATCATGTACCTGTAACAACTATGATAAAAATGCAGTGTAATGAAGTAAAAATGAGTCACTGGCACTTCTACTCCTACCTGTTAAAAAAAGAGAGGAATTTAAGGACTGGTTAGTGGAAATTATCCCGGAGTTATTAGGGAAGATAGAAAATACCAAAGTCAAAAAAGATAAAAAGTACTCCAGAAGCTATCACTGGTGAGTGAGATAAAATAAAAGGGGAGTTTAAATATACAGTAGAAATAAAACAAAAAAGAGATCTGGTTAAGAAGTTATAAGAATTATTTAGAGGGGCTGAAAAGGTTAAAGTATTAAAAAATAAGGGGAATCTCACACAAGATGAAGAGGTGCAAATGCAGAGTGCTAAAGAGAAAATAAGGGTGTACTATGCATAAATATAATAATATAATATGCATGAATTTATAAATATTGTTGTTAAGCAACTGTTTTGGATCATGTATCAATAACAACAAAGATAAAAATGCAGGGTAATTAAGTAAAAATGAGACACTTGCAGGGGAATTTAAGAAATGAGTAGTCAAAATTACTTGAGAGTTATTAGTTAAGATAGAATTTTATAAAAGTTATAGCTAGTGAGTGGATTAGAATGAAAAGGGAGTTTAAAATTGGGGTAGAAACAAAAGAAAAAGAGATATTCTTAGAATTAACAGGAATTATTTAGTGGCTGGAACAAAGATTAAAGTATCATAGAATATGTGGAATCTCACTGAACAAGAAGTGGAGCAACTGCAGAGTGCTAAATAGAAAATACGGGAGTATCTGGATAATATGCATGAGTTTAGAAAGATTGCTGTTAAACAAATGTTTTTGATAATCACTCCAGAGCATAACAACTTTTGGCACACTGACTCAACAGAAAGCAGAAAGATTTCTTGCCAAACTTATGGAACCTATAACAATAAAAATAACCAGAGACTAGAAAGGGAAAGATAAAAGAATGGGAAGAGGCCAATAAGTTATTTGGACTGCAGGTTAGAGATTGTCTTCCCTATCTAGGATTGATATCAGAGTATAGGCAAAGAGAAAGAAATAGGTGGCTCCTAAATGAAAGACCGGGTAGAGTTTTTAATAGAATCTGGAACAGAAGCTGCCATTAAAAAAGAATAATTAGCAAAGCATATAAAATATTGTATGATAATTATACGAATCAATCAGAGGAGCTTAGAAAGGATTGAGAAGAGAGACTGGATAAGCAATTCACAAAGAGACAATGGGGAATATATGGATATCTCCCAAATATGCAACAAAGTCCAGAAAATTTAGAATCTTTGCCTGGAAGTGTTTACATAGATATATTTATATACTCCAAGTAGACTCCAACAAAGATTTTTTTCCTCAGGTGGATAGCAAATGTTGGAGGTGTGATGGGCAAGAAAGAGATAGCTAGGAACATATTTTTTGGAAGTGTGATGAGCTGGCAGACTTTTGGGATTTCCTGCAGACTGCTCTGTCAGAGATGCTGAGTGAGCAGATTGGGCTGACTGGGGAGATGATTTTTTTGAGTTATGCTACATAATTGGAATTGCCTAGACATAGTAAAACCTTGCTGAGTCTAATTATGGTGGCTGCAAAAAAAGCAATTACTAGAAAATGGAAATCAAAGTCTAGACCAACCTTACTAGAAGTAGTGAATATAGTAACAGAGATAAAACATCTGGAATTGGGATATTTAGAAAAGGGAAAGAGCAAACTACATAGGAAAAATGGGAATTGTGGGAACAATATATGCAGAGCAGGAACAAGGTTTAAGAGGCAGGATTTGAATGTGCTATATAATGCTTAACTGACAATGGCTGTATCTTTTATAAGTGATGGATAATGTTTACAGCTACAGTTTTTTCAATGGTGTCTGTGATGTAAACTGTAACTAATGTGATATCATTTTGTATGTTTTTCATTTATGTAAATGTAAGATTGCTTTTGTCATATGTGTAAATTTAACAAAGATGTTTGGAAAAAGAAAAAGAAAAAGAAAAATAACCAGAGATCCTGTAAAGATATTAGAAATACTTCAGAAATGTTATGAAAATTTGCACAAGGCAGAGAAATGTGGAAATTAAGAAAGAGTCCAAATGGAAATATTTATGGAAGACATAAGTATGCTAAGGTTATTGATAGATGAGGCTCAACAATTAACAGTTAAGACTGGAGGAGATGAGATAAAAAAATGTTTCCAGGAATAGATGGAATTTTTGTGGATGTTTGGAAGCTAGGAGGGAAGAAAATGATAAAGATTTAGATGTTTTTTAACAGTATTTTAAAAAGAGGCGAAGCACCAATATCCTGGAAGAAAGCTGTGGTGGCTGTAATACCTAAAGATGTTACCATCCAACCCAGGTTTGTATCAGCCCATTTAAATTTTCACCCACAAGTTGGCAAACATGTTGCCAAAATTATAGATGTGCATCAATGTGATCTTGTGGAGACGAGGCAAAACATTTGACAACATTAATACAATAACCATGATCCAGAGAGAAGAAGAGTGTAAGAAAGTACTGTTGCTGTTGGCAGGTCTTGATGCAGAGAAAGCATTTGAGAGATAAAGCTGGGATTTTATGAGTAGGTCAGTGGAAGGATTTGGATTCCCTGACACAATAATAAGGTTAATTAGGAGGATATATGAGGGATCAGAGGCAAAAATTAATGTGGGAAGATTCCTTTCTGACAAGTTGTGTCTGAATGGAGGAACCGGGGAGAGATGTCTTCTTTCCCCTTTGCTATTTGCTTTATATTTAGAGCCATTGGAAAAAGAAAATGAAGGACTCAGAAATTCAATTATATAATTGGTATGATAATCAAGAAAAGTGGGCTTTATTTACAGACAATATTATTGTCTTCTCGATAAAACCAAAAAAGTACATCTCAGTGCTGTTGAACAGTTTGAGATAGTTTCTAGTCTTTTGGGATGTAAAATTATTGAAGATAAAACAGGCTATTGCTGTAAACTATGTACCCAAGCAAAAAGTGGTTCAGTAATACCCATATTTATGGGGACACAATAAAATGAAGTATTTAGGAGTATGGATTAAAATTATTATGTTATTGCAGCTAAGGATATATGAGAAAATTAAAGAAAAGGCAATATAAAAACTGAGAAATTTGAAGCTGTTGCTTATGGATATGGATAGCAAGATACAAACAGTGAAAATGTTATTAGTCCCTTTAGTTATATATACAGATCAGACATATTTTATTAACCAAAGGATAACTTAAGGTCAATTATTATTATATTGCATACCTACACTTATTTTGCTGATGTATGTATCACTTCTGATTCATTTTGAGAGAAGTTGCTTTAGTTTTGTGTAGGATTATCCTATTTGAGCCTTATGCACAGCAGTTGTAGTGTACTATCAAGACTTTATTTATATTAAATGATGTTGGCTCTGGTAATAAGCAGGTCATATATGTAAGCTGAAGTGCAGATCCATCTGCGGCCATAGTAGTAGATGCTAGTATTGCAATTCTAGTCCACAGCTGCAAATTGTATGTTTTATTATTATTTATCTAGCCTACTAACTGTATATCACAGTCGTACAGATACCGGTAGTTGTATATAATCTGTAACTGAACTGTAGGTTATGAACATACCTAGTGTCTGAGTCATGTGCCACACTAAAATTGTTCTATACATTGCTATGTCCCTCTACTACTGCTTCACCTTCTAACCCTTCATTTTTGTCTTTATAGCCCCAACACATCTTCCTGCGGTACTCCTCTAGCCACTGTTAAAGTTTCTGGACCAGCAAAAAGACCTCGGTCCTGGCGTCTACCGTGTCTTGCTGCTATCTATAACTACAAACAACCACTTTAAGTATGTGCTGTTTTTCCCAGATGTAAAGGATTTAGTACTAACAGCTAAACATACTAGGTGCTTGTTTTTAGCAATGGTCGAGGAACCCAGCAGCCTAAACTATATTTTTCTCCTCTTCCCACTTGTAATCTGTTTTCCCTTTCCCTTACAGTACTGTACTTTTTACCTAGTTATATCTCACTTCTTTTATTGCTCCAGCCTTTGCTTTCTAGTACCCCTGCCCCCTCTATTTGCCTATACCTTGTGCCCATGTTCTGCTGCTTTGTATTTGTATTCTAGTTCAGATATGGCTTACCTGTACATGAGAGGGTAACTATCACCCTCCACCTCTCATTTTACTGACTCAGTTATAGTGTTTTCTTTTTCATTAAATAACACTCTAGTCCCTACTCCTTTACCTGTTCTACCCAAAACTCTGATTTTTTTGGTGATTCTCTGACCTGGGTGTAGCCCTGCTCTCCTCGCCCTCGCTTTGCCTGGGCTCCCTTCTCTCCCCTACCCTACCCCCATTCCCACCCACCCCATATTCTCCTGCAACTTATACTTATCCAAGCCACACCCCTCCATAACCTCATCCTAAAACATCCACTCTGCAACCTCAATCAATCAAACTATTAAGACTCAATAGATGTCCCTCTTCTCACCTATTATATCTCATCTCTTGCATCTAAAACCATATAATATATTTCTCTCCTACTACTACAGGACATTACCCTCTCTGCCACCAGCACCCTTACTCTAGCCTGAAACCATTATTACCATTTCAGGTTTACCTATTTATCTATAGCACCAATTTCCCACCTCAAACACTTATCTTAATCAGTCTAAATATAACATCTTCAAGTATCTTTCTTTCAGTAGACAAACCTTCTACATCATTCACTTCTCTATTAGCCACTACCCCAACCCCTTATTTTCAAACTAAATAACTACCAACCATGGCCTCTTTCAAACTTATCTCACTCACAATTATCTTAGCCCTACTATCTCTGGCCCTATATCTGTCCTCATACCACTTCTGTCATCTCATTTACTACCCCTCTTCACCCAACATCCCAGTCCACTGTCAGAGTAAGTCCCTTATTTATATCTCTCCTCAGCTATTTGTCCCCTATCCAACACTATTCTTTTCTCTAAGATACTTTCAAACACACAATCATGTTAATAAACTTTATATATGCAATAAACTATTCTCCAAAACAAAATTTCTTATCCTGCACTCCCTAACCCACATTAAACTTCAGTCTGACATCCATCCCAACCCAGGCCCTGCTCTTACCACTTTCTCTAACCAGCCCCCTCCACCAACCACAATTACTAACATCCCCCCTGCACCTACCCTACCTCTATAAAAATGTACTTCATACCTTCTCATTATAAATTTCAACCTCAGAAGCCTCTTAAATAAAGTTCATGAATTCCATGCAGCCATGGCTCTTTATACCCCAGACATAGCTATTGTAGAAGAAACCTGGCTTAAGCCCCATATAAAATCAGAAGAAACACTCCCTGATGGATATAGCATCATTAGAAAGGATAGATTATCAAAATGTGGTAGAGGCATTGCTATCATATATAATGATAACCTCAAAATAGTTCATCTAAACTCCATCCCACCTAAACCTCCTACTTCAGAAATTTTAGCTGCCAGGCTTGATATAAATCAACACAAATCTATTATCATTATAGCTATCTACCTCCCTCCTTCAAATAATTTGCAAAATATTGAAAATATACTTGAATGGGCTTCCTCTAACTTTAGCCATGAACAGTAATACTTGGTGACTTTAACCTAGACTGGCTCACCTGCTCCTCCAATACACCAACAAATTTTGTAAACCTATATAATTTCCATCAAGATCTACACCACCCTACCAGCATAGATAAGTATACAAATAGACATTCCTCTCCTGATTGGATTCTGACAAATAGAACTAACATCAACTATGAGGCTGGCTGCCTACCTGACACTTTAAGTGATCATCTTGCAGCATACCTAATAAGAAAAAACTCATTTAACGATACACTCAAAATAAATAACATTTTTCTCCATCCATCTTTCAAACTCTCTTAAAACAAAAAAACTGGGCACCACTAAAAAACCTTACAAATGGACCAAGCAGTGAACTACTTTAATAACATTTTCCTGCTAACCTTAAATAAGCTTGCCCCAATTAGAAAAATTTGCACCAAAACTAAAAAACTCCTGTGGTTAGCAAAAGAAAATATTTTTACTCAGGCAAAGAGACAAAGCATGGTCCCCCTATATCTCTAATAGAAGTGAGGCTAATCTCACCACCTTCCAACAACTTAGAAATCAAGCTAAGAAACAAACCAAACTAGACAAAATCATACTTTCAAACTTGCCAACTAAAATAAACAAATCCACAAAGATTTTGGCAATCGGTCAACCTCCATCTAAAGCCTGGAAACCCACTACACCAGTCCCAACAACCGATAATACTTCAGACTCTATTGCCACCCAGTTTAATACCCACTTTATTACCTCAATAACCTCCATATTAGACAACACTATCTCTCCTCTTTCTGTACCCTCATCCTCTACTCTACCACATACTTACTTTAAATTCGAACCCATCCAAACAAGCTACATATAAAGCCTACTATCTAAAGTAAAACCATGTACCCTCGCTGCTGATCAACTACCTGGAGACTTTTTGAAAATAGCCACCACATCTATTGCCTACCCTATATCCACCCTAATTAACCACTCTATCACTGAACAATATGTATCCACCCTTTGGAAAATATCCCACATCATTCTACTTCATAAAGGAGGCCTGTCTAAAGACATACCTAACTACAGACTTATAGCCATACTCTCATACTCTCACACCTAGCTAAAATTCTAGAAAAGTGTATCCACAAACAAATAATCTATTACTTCCAAATGAATAACGTTTTATCTGATACACAACATGGTTTTCGACCAAAACACAGTACTAGTACAGCCCTCATTAGTTTTGCCAACTCCATTAGTCACCTCAGAAACAACAACCAACTTGTCTCCGCAGCCTTTCTTGACATGTCAAATGCCTTTGAAACCATATCCCATTAAATCCTCCTAAATAAACTGGCCTCTTACAACTTCTGCCCTGAAGCCCTAAATTGGTTCCACACCTACCTCTCAAACAGGCAGCAGGCTACCTTATGGGATAATAAACTCACCCCTCACCTTCCTATCTCTGTAGGAGTTCCCCAAGGATCAATTCTCAGGCCACTACTTTTTACCATTTTTACCACTGACCTTAGCACAGCTGCTAACTCTGCCAGTATTATACAATATGAAGATGATTCCTCTCTTATCTGTTCTGCTCCTACTATCATAGCACTTCAAACAAAAACAGACTGCCCTCAGCAACATTGAAAGATATCTAGCTGCCCATCAACTTAAACTAAATCCCAGTAAAACTAAGTTTAGGGTCTTTTCAAATCCTTCAGCTCTAACTAATCATCCACCTCTCGCTATCTTTTCTTCAACTAGCACAAAAATAGAACTTGTTGAACACACTAAACTGCTCAGGGTTACTTTTGATAATGCATTGAAATTTGACAAACATAGCACAGACAATTAAAAGGCTCCATATAAAACTTGGTACACTCTATAAAGCCAAACCTTTTCTTACAGATCATGCTACACTTGCAACAGCAAGAACCCACCTGTTATCTTCACTACTCTACTGTTCTCAAATATTTACAAACCTTCACAAAACAGAAATTAATAACCTTGAATCATGCTATAACAAGATAGCCAGATTTGCAGCTAACCAGTCCCAAAAAGCTCATCACTGTACTGCCTTACAACAACTAAATTGGCTAGAATTCCCAAACATACGTACATTAAACAAACTATTAATCACCCATACAGTGATGTATAAACCTGATCATTGCCCATCTCTGTCTAACCTTGTTCAACCCTATAAAAAATCTTAATTCGCTCAGGTCAGCAGACAAAGTGCTACTTAAAGAAAAACAAATCAAACAACTCACATGGTGACTCCTTATACTGTTACAAAATTGCAAAATACTGGAACTCTCTTCCACAACCTATTCTATCTATTGATCATACAATACTTCTTAACTCACTGGATACGCTCCTGCTCGCCTCTTGACTAACCTGCCCCCCATCACACTACATGCAGCTCTCACACATCCTCATAAACTTTGGATGAGGACACTCCCACCACTCATTGGAATGTAGATAAAAAAAAAACAAACTACTATGCATGTTTTTACTACCAATTGTTAATGTATCTCTGTATGATTTTGTAATCTTATTGTATGCTGCTTTATGTATGCCTTTGTATATCCATGTTTCTGGAGCTTTCCCCCTGGGTCTCTGCTGAAAAAGGGCACTTTGCCCAGTTGGACATTACCAGGTAAACAAATGTAAATAAGTAATAAAATAAATAAATTATTAATAAAAAGTTTAAAGAATTTATCTGGGAGGGAAAGAAGGCAAGGTTCAAGTGGGATAAGCTGATCCTTCCAACAGAATAAGATGGTTTAGGATTACCTGATTTGATGAGATATTTTAAAGCTATACAGTTAAGGCTCATATACATAACACGAGCAGAAAGATATAATTCAAAGTGGAAAATGATAAAATTGGGGAAATTCAGAAAATAAGGAGAAAGTGGAATTTCGAATGCAGATCCTTAAGGAGAATAACAACAACCATACAGAATATTACATTGATAAAGTATCAGAAACTAAGCAAACATGAGAATGGAGAAAGGTGATTTTGCCAGTAGGGATGACTACAATTACAGGTATTGAGAATAGACAAGAGGGAGCTGGAATTTACTGGAGAAAACTGGCAAAAGAACTAAGGTATTGGGAGCAAATAACTAGAGAAGGAATGGTAATAGAATGGAAGGAGGTCAAGAAGACATTTGGACTGCAGACTAGAGACTGCCTTCCCTATAAGTGATTGATATCACAGTAAAGGTAAAGAGAAAGGGATAAGGGAATCCTAAGTGAAAGACCTGCTCTGGTAGAGTTTTTAGTTGAATCTAGATCTGAAACTGCTGTAAAAAAGCATAATTAGTAGAGCATATAAAATATTGCATGATAACTATAGGAATCAATTAGCAGAGGTTAGAAAAGGTTGTGAAGAGAGATTGGAAAAGCAATTCACAAGGAAACACTGTGAGAACATATGTATGGCTCCCAAATATACAACAACATGTAGAAGATCTAGGATTTTTGCTTGGAAGTGGTTGCATAGGTATTCAGACTCAAAAATGTTTTTTTCTCAGGTAGCTGGCAAATGTTGGAGGGGTAATGGAGAATAAAGAGGTAAATGGGAACAGATGTTCTGGTTTGTAATGAGTTGGCAGACTTCAAAAATTCCCTGCAGAACACTCTGTCAGAAATATTGGGTGAGGAAATGGGTGTAGCTAAACAAATGATCTTTTGAACTGGGATACAAGATCTGAATTGCCTATACATGTTAAAGCTTTGCTAAGCATAATTCTGGTGGCTGACAAAGAGCAATTACTATAATTGGAAATAAAAGTCTAAACCTACTGTAGTTGAAGTATTGAATATTGTAAGAGAGATAAAGGAACTGGAAGTGGGATCTTTAGAAAAGGGTAGGAGCAAAGTATATAGAAAAAAATAGAAATTATGGGAACAAAATACACAGAATAATGCTTAGTATGAGGACTGCGATTTAAGGGGAGGCACAAATTGAGCAATTTATATTATGTTGGATTGATGATAGTTTTTCAAAAAGAAACAACACATGATGTATAACTTTTGTAACTGGGAACATATTAATATGGTATCTTTTATTGTATATAAATGCATGTTTGCCTATGCCTTAAGGGATAATTCAATAAAATGTGTTAAAATTAGTTTAACGAGTAACTTGTTTAGTATGCACAAGGCATTTCTTGAGATAAGTGTAAATATGCAGGATTTGAGAACAGAATCATCAGAGAGTTTGGATGCTGGTGGACCACATGGTTAAGAAAACAGTTGAAGAAAATGAATCTTCAGGTAGTTTAGCTGTAACCCCTGGTGGCATGGCTTTAGAACCCTCTTCAGATATTGTTAGCGCTTTTGAAGATTACCACTAAATGTAGCACTTTTTTTGGATGGGGAAGCTGTTGAGAAAGTTCTGTACAGTTGGATGCCATCCTGTCCTTGTAGCCAAACGAGTTTGTCAGACATCAGTTTGTGGAATTTTTCGGAATGTTGGTAGCTACTGGAAATAAGATTTTTGAATTAAAAGATAATGTTTGAAGAAGGAACTTGCAAGTGATAGGGGCCTTCCTTCCTGAAGAAGGAGTGAACTGTGTAAAATTTAAGAAAAAGAAATGTGCTAGTTGGACTGGCCTTTGAGTCGAACAAATTCATATTATGAAATTGGTTCCTACTTCTTTCGTCAGTAGCAAACATGTAAATTAGGTAACCTAGAATTATTATGGTCCAGTTTGGAAATTTGTTCATAAAGGAGCAGAAATTATCTCAGCTTGGAAAACCAGATAAAATATTTATGACAGGTGGCAGAACATTCTTTTTACTATGGCTTTTCTGGACTAATTTTCCATTAGCAAGCTCAAATGTTCAATGCTGTGGGTGAATATTGTTTAAAAGAATAAGAGTATACTGAATCATCATGCTGTCCTTAATTTCTTTTTCCTGGTGGTATAAGACTGTTTGCAGATATATTGAGAGGGCTGAACAAAGCTGTCAAGTTGGGAATGTGTCTGGAAGTGTATTGTTGGATCTTTCAGATAAGACTGTTATTTCCTTTTACTGTAGCAACTGGTTACTACATTTGTAGCAAGTAGTTGCTACAGTCCAAAAGCACTAAACCACTTCGGTTCTAAAGTCCTGATGCAGCATTACTGAAATTAACTCATTTTCCTTTTAAACTGTAGCTTGCTGCTTGCTACATTTGTAGCAGGCAGCTGCTCCAGTTTCTACCACATATGGAATGCTGATATGCTTCAATTCTGACCACAAATGCAACACTGGCATTCATTTCTAAATGCCGGTCTTGCACTGAAGAATGACCAGGATCTGCTGATTGCACCCCCTAACACCTTGTGCCTGAGGCCTCCTTCACCCCACCCTAGCTATACTACTGACAAATGTTACAAATTATTACAACTCAAAAAATGCAGAGCTAAGGCAGTTGTCACACATTGTACCTTACCCAGAAATATGCTTGAAATCATTTACTACTGTCTTTTGGCTCTTCCTTGTTAGGGGTCACCACAGCCGATGCCAATGATTGGCAGTGAATTTTTATGGTGTTGAGTTGCCAGCCCAGCACCCAACCTTCAAAGAAGGCACACCCACACATGCTTTCACCTACCTGCATGTCTTTAAATTTACTTGACCGTGGGGCAGACATGCAGACTCTGCACAGAAGGCGCACCAGCCGAGAATCAAACTGGAGAGCCTCTTGCTGTGAGGTGGCAATGCTAACCACTGCACCACCACGGCCTCATGCTTGAAATTATTTACTGAGGCTAAAACAGAAGATACAGATTACCATGGTAATGACATACTAGAGAAAAGAACAGACTTAGTAAATGCAGTATCAAAAGTTTTCCCTCTTAAGACTCTGATTGGTCTAAAATACAGAACTGCAAACGTAATAAGAAAGAATGTCCTGCAAATTATTTAGACTGTCTACCTTCCATTGTCCCAAATTCAGCAATAGTTCTCAACTGTGCAAACCACTAAAAGTCCCACCTTTCTCCAAGATTATAAGCAACTCAGAAATCATGTAAAAAAACTTACTATTTTGGATAAACTTCAATATTTCACTAAATTTCAAAGCTCTCACTCAAATGACCCCAAAAAATTCTGGAGTACTATCAACTCCCTGCTCCCCACTGCTTCTCCTACAATCCCTAACTCTTTTCCCCTATCACACTCCCTCTGAAACTGCAGGCTTATTCAACAAACACTTCATAGATAGCATCTCTAAACTCCTACCCTTTGGTAACTCTGCTCATCCCAACTCTTCTGTGTCACCCTCACCTTCCCCTAAACCTTTATGGTCCTCTGTCTCTCAGCCTTTTACCTTGCGACCTGTTTCTACTAAATATATCAAATCCTTGCTTCTTACACTAAAACCATGCTCTCCGTCCACTGATAAACTCCCCCTCAATTTCTGAAAATTACTGCTGACTCTATTGCATATCCTGTGTCTATCTTAATCAACCACTCCATTCAGCAATCTACCATACCAGAAATATGGAAATCCTTCTATACCACTCCTCTGCACAAAGGTGGCAACTCTGTTGAACCCTCTAACTATAGACCAATTGCTATTATCTCACCGCTCTCTAAGATCCTTGAAAAATGTATACATACTCAACTACTGTCCTGTCTCATTCACGAAAATCTCCTCACCACCTCGCAACATGGCTTCCACCCTAAACACAGAACATTGACTGTCTTGATATCCTTTACTCAAAAGGTTGCAGAAGCTAGGGACAACAACCTCCTCATCTCCTGACTATTCATTGATCTGTCTAAAGCCTTCTTAACAAATCCTTCTTAACAAACTCTCAGACCTAAACCTCCCTCCTTCTACTCTTGGCTGGTTCCAATCCTACCTTACTGGCAGAAAACAAGCTGTTAGATGGCAGCAGCCTTTTTCACCCTTCATTGCTATTCAAACAGGAATACCCCAAGGCTCCACACTGGGACCACTCCTTTTCAACATTTTTACCAACAACCTACATTCATCCTGCAGTCTTTCATCTGTAATACAATACGCAGATGACTCTACTCTCTTATCTAGCTTCAATACTATCTCTGAACTACACACACACTAACACAGAATTCCCTTATCTCTTTTGACAAATGGCTCAGAAATTGTCAAGTAATCCTTAACCCAAAGAAAACACAACTCCTTCTCTTCCTACCTCACTCTCACCTTAAATCCAACTTTTCTCTTTCCTCACTAGATGGCACCACCATCTCCCTTGCCTCACACACCAAACACCTTGGGATAATAGTTGATGACCAACTAAAATTTGACTTGGACATACAACAGGCCATAAAAAAAAACCCACCAAAAACTTGGAATACTTTATACGAACAAAAAAATTCCTCACTGCTGCCACTAAACGCATACTTGCGCAGGGATTTTTCTTACCTAGTCTTCTATACACTTCCCCCATCCTTACCAATATCCAAACTACCTCAATGCAGAAAATGGAACAAACATACAACAAAATTGCCAGATGTATCCTAAAACCAACCACTCTCGTTGCATCACTGCCTCTCACTAAACAAACTTCAGTAGCTGGAATTTTCACAACTTCTCCTACAATTGCAACTCCACACTACCTTTTCCATACTCAACAACACCTATGCCTGCCCTGCTCTCACCGCCCAGTTACTCTCTACTCCCCCCCCCCCCCGGCCTCTCCAGAGTGCTGATCAGCATCTTCTCTCAGTTTATAAACCCAAAAGGAATATTGGCAAACCACTTTACAAACACTCTGTCTCACTAAATTGGAACAAACTCCCTCTCCATATTAGATCCAGCCTTTCCTTTCCCTGTTTTAAAAAGGAATTAAATCCTACCTACTAAACTTGAAATTATTCTATTGCCTTAACCACACAAAGTCTGTCTGTCCTACTGTATAACCTGTTGCATCTCCTAACTTTCTTTCTCTGTTAGTAGCTTCTGCTTAAACTAATCTCTTAAACCCTCAGCTCCACTACTATAGCCCCCTCCTTTCTCTCCCTTCTCCCATTCTCAACACTATTTATCTCCCCCCACTTCCTATCAATGTCTGTACATTTTCCTTCTTTTGAACAATGATTACATTTTTGTTTTTACTCTCATATGTAGTAAAGTTTAGACCACTGCTATCAGTGCAACCCTTAATGTTCATAATTTTTTATTTTGTTTTTCCCTTTATAATTAATTTCATATTTGCATTGTTATTTTTAATAGTTTTTGACCGGTATGTTTATCTTTGCTTATTTTAGTTGGGGCTCTTTCCCCTTGGGTGTCCACTGAAAATGGATTGCTTACTATCAATGCAATGCGAATAGTTAATAATCTTTTCTTTTTTACAGTTATTTTGTATTGTGATTGTTATTTAATATTTGTATATTGTCACTTTACCTTTACTTATACTTGCTGGGGCTTTTCCCCTCGGGCCTCCACTGAAAATGGATTTGTTTGCAAACTCAGTTGGACTAACCTGGTTAACAAATGTGAAATAAAAATAAAATAAAATAAATAACTGTATACCACCACTGGCAATATGTTTGCCTGCAATGGATTTATGCTGTGCTTTCTTCTCTATACCAGATACACCCTGAGAGTCAGTTTTTATTTGCTTTTCTTATCAGGGCCAGCAATATACTTGGACAAGGTTACCACAAGGATAGATTGCGTCTCCCTCTCTGTTCTCACAAATATTTAAACTGGATTTCAAAGTTATTAAGTTTCCATGTAATGTAATCTTATTTCACTATGTATGTGACTTACTTATACTCTGACTCACTCCAGCACTACCAGCAAAACTAGCAGAAAAGGGTCATAAATTCTCAAAGGAGAAACTTCAGCTTTAGTCTCTACTTGTTAAATATTTTGGACATATAATTTCTCAGGAAGGCAGAATAATCTTACTTTCATGCACTAAGGTAGAGGACAGGCCCCCTCAAGCAATAAGAAAGAGGCAGCTCAGATCATCCTTAGGGAAGACAGGCTATTATAAGCAATGGATACCAGACTATACTGAAACTGCAAAACCACTTACTAATCTCCTAAAACAGGAAATCCCTGAACCACTGTCCTGGAAAGAGTGAGATGAAAATTATTTTAAAATCTTAAAACACACCCTGTCCATAGCCCTTGTACTTGTATTACCAGATTATGAAAAAAAACATTTATTCTCTATTGTCATGAGAAAAATTTGTTTGACAATTAGTTCTAATACAGAAGCATGGATATAAGTCCCTGGCATATTACAGTTCTGAATTAAATCCTGTAGCTAATGGACTCTCAGCTTATTTGAGAACAGAAGCTTCCCCATCATTTTAGTTAGTTGTGCCTTTTTGTCACTGTTCTGCATCTAGTAGCCTCTATCCTTCTTAGAATGAAAATGCAACTTTTATCTACTTCTTGGTTAACCAAGTATGAAATTACCCTTTATATTACGCTAATGTGATGCCCTATTTTAAATCCCTCCTCACTGTTAATGATAGCCAAATATGGTGAACTACACAATTGTATTGTTATTATTAACTACCTACTTTGTCTTAAGGAAGATTTGAAGGATTTACCTATTAGGTTCATAGGTTGAGAGGTTCCTAGGTAAGTACTTGGCAATCAGTTTGCAGACCATTTCAAGCCTAGCCAAAAAACCCTATTCAAAATTTCCCTATAGCCTCAAGGAGGGCAAGACAAAATAGACCAAGAAAAAAGTTGAGCCTGCCTATGTAATTATCTGTGTTTACCTTGAAGGTGGAAAGTGTGCTGCTCTGCTTGACATGCAGTGGAAGTTTGCTCTAGAGGTGATAGACATGTTGGTATATGAATCTATCACACCAAAATGTTATATTTATCTGCTGATGAAGGTTTAGTTCCTTTAACCAAGTATTTGATGTACTGTTAGTTCTATGAAGGACAGGAGATCAAATAGGGTAGGATATTTCATGGCATGAAGAGCTAGACATAGATCTCCACAGAGGATTATGTAACAGACTGAGTAGAGAGAAAGGGCTGCCAGTCTCTCTTGGTAACTAAGATTTTTGAGACCACTGATCTTTTTAGTTATGAATCTCTGGGGCATCTCAAGTTGTCTGATATGTTTAGGTAAATACATGCCAAAAGGTGCATTATATTCACTAATGGGTCTGATAAGGTGTGACAATGTGAGGTATTGCCAGCCATGCCAGGAGAATTAGGGCAGTGGATGTGTAACATATGCCAGCACAGCTAGCTGGAATTTTGTAAATAATTATATGCCATTTGTATATTAAACTGATTTGTACAGATGTTTGTGTTGAAAATGTATTTGTAAAGCTGCTTGTGTTAAAAATGTGCCAGCAGTGTGTCCTGCTGGACAGAAGAAGACATATGCATGTATTATTGCAACTGTTGAAATGTATATATTGTAACAAAGGATATTGGAAGAGAAGGGGGTAATCACAGTATAGCCACAGCTAACTATAAAAAAATAGTAAGAAATTAAATTACTGGTTCTAGGCCATAAAGATGCTATCTTACAGTTTTGAATGAAGTCAGAGACGCAATGTCTGTAAGAAGCATGGTTTGTTAGTCTCTGTAGGAAGAACAGAAGTGTTTTATGGTTTTATGACTTCCAGAAGCTATATTAGATCTTAGCAAGCTCTATGTGTGTATATTATTGACATATATGTGCTAAATCCTGGCAGTTTTTAGAAATGGGGGTTGCATGGGAAACAGAGTCAGATGACCAGATGTGATGTCATTTGTAATCAACTCTTTAATAATATTTAGCTATTACAGATAGAATCTCTCAGTAACTTGACATTCTGTTTTTGGACCCTGACATAGAAGACCCCTCATCTACTTCAACTTGCCTTGCTCTAGTAAGTGACCAGGGAATAGTAACTCTTGAGATAACTCAGGAAAATATAGTGAGATTAGTTAGTATTGTTTTTCTGTAAATGTGTGAACCTATGCACCTGTGTTATTTAATATTTCCTGTGATTGAAACTCTGTTTACTGTAAATAGATATTTAGTATTTTCATGTTCTTTTATTATTTATTAAATATATTTAAACTTTACATTGTGGCTGGTCTTTTAGAGAATATTTTAACATTTGATAGTACTTATATGTATTTAGTGACACACTGTGGCTACTCCTGAAAGCCTTACTGCATTGGTCAAAAACACTACTATTTGTATTAGTATTAATTGTATACAGTATAATTTTGTACCTATGTAAGAACCTTAAACTAGCTGACAGGTGTTTTGCTAATGGTGAAACTACCTTATAGTCTGGCAGAGGGGCATAGCTAGTAAATCTGTGCGAGCCTTTCCCAGTGTGTGTGTGTGTGTGTGTGTGTGTGTGTGTGTGTGTGTGTGTGTGTGTGTGTGTGTGTATGTGTGTGTGTGTGCGTGTGTGTGTGTGTGTGTGTGTGTGTGTGTGTGTGTGTGTGTGTGTGTGTGTGTGCGTGTGTGTGTGTGTGTGTGTGTGTGTGTGTGTGTGTCAGGGGGGATCAAATCTCAAAGAGTGTGTGGCAGCTGCTTGGAGCAGGGACACAAGGCACTGGTTTCACAGAGAGGGTGCTGGAGGACTTGGCTTAGAACCCTGGCTAAAGACTCAGCTCTATAGCTGTGCCAGTGGGGAGTCTTATTGGGGGTCTGGAAAGAGAGAGAGAGAGAGAGAGAGAGAGGAACCAGCCCCCGGAATGAGCATGTTCCCTGTGTGCCCTTAAGGGAAATTGTGATTGGTGCAGACAGCTGCATCTGGAAATACTGTATGTATCTATTTTTTGTTCCAAGTGAACGTCCCTCCCCAGTGTCAGTGGTGAGGATTAAGGCTCCTTGATTACTGGATGTCACATAAGGTATGAATAAAGGGGAATCAAGACTTCCTTGGATCTAGTGGTGATGCCTTTTGAAATTAAATGGGTCAGATAAAAGGCTTTCTGAACTACTGTGGAGACATGATGGACAAATGATAAGGAATTATCAGCAAGGTTACCCAGATCACTTCCAACAGTGTCTGATTGGAGGGGTTCTTCTCTTATATGTTAAGTGGAGTGTTTTGTTTAGCAAAATGAACTATGATACTACATTTTTTACATTACTTTGAGACCATTAACCTTGCACCAGTTGTTGACATGGTTTAAGTCATGTTGCAGCAATTGTGAGTCAGTCAAAGGTCAAATAGCAACATTCAATTTACAGTCATCTGCAAACTTAGTTAACCACAGGCCAGAAGTGCTGCCTGAAGGTCTAAGAAATATATGCCAAATAGGACAATGACCAAAACTGAGCCCTGTGGTACAGCATTGGTAACTTTTTTGTTTTCAGAAGTGCTCCAGCTGTTCTAGCCACACTGGTTCTGTCAGACAACTATTTAGCTATTCATCACACAATATAAGGAATTATATGCAGATTTACAAGTCTATGAATAATGCCTGCATGGGGAATAGTGTCAAAGGCCTTCGACAGTTCTATGCTGAATGCACTGCATAACCACTATCCACTGCTTCAGTTACTTTTTCAAAGAAAGTAATAAGGTTAATGAGGCAGAACCCTTCCTTTGATAAAGCCAAATTGATGAGGGTCCGGTGTTAGATTTTCAATGTCCAGATTAATGAAGTCTGAGATAATGTACATTTACATATGAGGCTAGTGAGACTAAAGGTTCTTTAGTTATCAGGGTCTGTAGTTGTGCAACTCTTCTGTAATGGCATTACAATGGCTGCTTTCCTGGATTTAGGAATGCAACCAGTGGAGAGCCTTAGATTAAAGAGGCTAAGTAGAAGGGTTCATAATGGCCATATTTGGCACTGATAATTGGGCAACCTGATATGTTGTCAGGGCCCATGGATGAAGTATTCTTAGTTTTTGAAAGGGCTGAAAAAACTTGTTCCATAGAAATTAAAGGGGGTGGCTGGGATTGTGGAGCCTGTGCGATAGGTATATCAATGAGTGGCTCCAACAACTGTTCAAACAGAGATCCGGACATGCTGATAACTCACCAGAGCAACTGGTAATGTTATGATAGTAGACTTAAAACTGTTTGATACTAAATCACTTAAGTATTGGAAGACCCAAACTGAAATAACATATTTGGAAGAGTGTTTGCGGAGGGAACAAGTGCCCAAAGGATTAAGACAGTGGTGTTATCCAACCGGTGTTGCCCCTAACTCTCATTTTCATTTGGAACTGGTAAGCCTCTTTAACCAACAGGACTTAATTAAAGTAATGATTTCAAACTATAAAAAGAGAATGATATTTTGCTGGGGGAATTAATTATACTTGAAAATAGAATCCGGAACAGTGATGATTTTGTGCGATATAAATTTTAATATATGAGGGTACTAGACAGTATAGATCAGGTTACTGTGAAAATAAAAACAACTAAAATTAAAAAAAATACAAAGAGATGAACAGGAATATAGAGAGGGAAATGCCTTCCCTCAACCTCCACTTGTTTTTAGCTGAGACTTGAATAATGGTATGTTCTTCCCACCACAAGGAACCAATTGTAATGAGAGTTCCGATACTTCTGGGCCACTATATGTAGGAAATAGTTCAACTAATTCACCTAATCCACCAAGCTAGAACTAAGCTAGGAGTAGTGAATACCTCTGAGTGCAGGAAAAGAGGGAGAATAAGCCTGAATGGAACACTAATAGTAACGGGCCTGAATAGAATTTTCGGCATCCCCCAACAACAACTTTGAAGTTGAAGGAGAATTACCAGGGCTATCAGCAAAGAAGCCGACCACGCAAAAACAAGAATGACAGATGGCAGTGGTAGGATTTCTTCCCCTTAACCCTGATGAAAGGTCTCTCGAACAACATTTTGCTGAACAGCCTGTGTCAATTGGACCTATGATTCTACAAAACACACAAGGTGACTTTAATGTTTTTAATTACATTGACACTAATATTAACCAGACTATCATTGACATTTTAGCTAAGGGTGTTTACCTTTGTTCCTTCATGGACTACGAATTTGGCTGATGCCTTGATTGATTTAAAATTGTTTGTACAGAAAATGAATTTAAAACTGTTTTTTGATAATGAAGGGGGACAATATAAAGAATATGCTATACCGAGCACTTTTAATCCACCTTTGCACCCCTCCCTTATGTTGTTTGAACGAATTTGTGAGATTGACCTTAGGAATAGATTAAGTACTAGAGATAAGGAGGGATTTAATATGAATATTACAAAAGAGGAAAATGATGAATTGAAGGCTGTTAAGCTATCCAACATTAGAATAACGAAACCCGATAAGGGAGGGGGATTGTTGACTTTGACAAAGGAGAATTATTCTGATAAAATGTTGAAACTCGTAAACACTGATAATTATACAACGGTGACTTTAAATAAATTAAATGGAGTATAGAAAAAGGTTAGGGGGTTTATTCAGGACCCGTTTATTTGTGGACAGACTGATATTGAATGGTATTATTATTTAATTATGCCTGCACCGATTACACCTTTTATTTTTGGTACACCCAAAATACATAAAAATCTAGTTCTCCCCCCACTTCGCCTGAATATTGATGGACGGCATTCTCTAACATATGCATGTGCCAAAGTAGTAGATAGCATTTTGAAGAAATATGTGGAGAAGGAATCCAAATTTGTAAAGATTCCTGGTCCTTTTTGAAATATATAGACCAACAGGTCTTTTGTGCTGACTATAACTTTTTAACTGTTGATGTAAAAGACCTATATACAGTAATCCCACACAAAGAAGGGATTGAATGGGTAATGGACTTCCTAATAAAGAAGGGAGCACCATTGAAAGACCTGAAACTAATTGAGGAACTCCTGGACATTATTTTAAAAAATAATTTCTTTATGTTTGAAAGAAAGTATTATAGCCAAAAGAAAGGAGCAGCAATGGGGTTTCCATGTGGTGCTAATTTTGCAAATTTAGTAATGGCCCATTGGTAACAACAATATAGTCTGACTAATGCAAATTTGCTGGAGAAAATAGCATATTATACCCGTTATCTGGACGACATGTTTATGATTGTAAAGGGAGGAATTGGGGAAGCAAATCATTTAGTGGAATATATGAATTGAACTACAAACGTTTTAGAATTTACTTCAAACTTTGAAGAAGAAAAAATAGCATATTCAGATGTGGAACTAACAAAGAACAGGGTTAACCTATGTAATACAGCAAAAATCTTTAGGAAGAAAACATATTCTAAAACTTTTTTTACATTTCACCAGTAGCCATCCAGCCTACCAGAAAAAATCTGTAGTGAAGGGTCAACTTGTACGAGCAGCAAGGATGACCACTTTAGAGGTTGATTTTTTTAGTGGAATGTACTAATTTGAAACAGATGTTTTTGAAAAGAGGTTACCCTTTGCAAATTATACAGGTCCTGATTAATGAAGTACAGAATAAAAGAAGAGAAGGGTATTTTGAACCCATTCTAAAAGGTACTAGGGTTATAGTAACTATGCAAGACAAGGTTCTAGGACCATTAGACAGAGTATCTATTACTGAAAGATATGAAGCTAGTTTCATAACTACTTATAATTTACAATCAGAAATGATAAAGAATATTTTAATTAAAAACTGGTGTATTCTCAAGGAAGACACGAACCTGAGGGACAAGGTGGGTTCACTTCCGAAAATTACTTATAAGAAGGGAGTTACCTTGAAGGCTATCTTAGAAAAAGAAGGGGAAGGCATGCATAAGAATGCAGGAATGTACAAATGTGAAGCATGTCCTTATTGTCGTTATATAGTTATTGGACGTGACTATCTGATTATGGGTAAGCCCTTCAAGACATTTAATAAATTTAACTGTAATTCAAAAAATGTAGTGTACTTAGGGAAATGCCAAAAATGCCCAGGGTTCGATATAGGGAAAACTGAAAGGAAATTGAAAGAGCGCATTTATGAGCATATATACAGTATAAATAAAGGTACAGACAATAATGCCCTAGCAAAAGATATATTGGAGAACCTAGGGCGCCATTTTAAATTTAGAGCTATTGATCAGGATCTAGCGGGGGCGTTTTGGAACCAAAATTTGAAAGGCAGGAACTAAGATGCCAATTTGCTTTGAATACATACACTTAGCCAGGTCTAAATGACCAATACACCATTACTTGACTATTGAAATTGAAAAGTTTTACAAGATGAGTATGAATGACATTTGTTAAGTTGGTAATAGTATTAGTGTATGTGAATTATTAGATTAAACCTATTTAATGTATAATTTTAAATGTTTTTAACTAGTAGTCATGTGACTTAATGAATGGCTTTGATAGTATGTAAATTCTAATCATGTAACCTACTGTTATAGTACTTAAAGACGGGGTGTGTACTTTTAAAATTGCCTGATGAAGTTCATGTGATGTTCATGAATGAAAGCGCTCACAATTAAATTAGTTTCTTTTACGCTTGTTATCGCTTTCGTTTTTATTTGTTTAACTGAAGAAGGTTTGCTTTTGAGAAGTCCCTATACATAAGCATATTCCTACTGCAAAGGGAAGGTTTTTGTGGATCGGTCCTGTATCAGAAAAGAGCAAGGTCAATTAATAGCTGACATTACTGACTGCACTGAAGCTGCTGAACTTGTAGACGTAAAAAAGGCTTTTGAAATTGCTAAGGGAAAGACTATCAATATTTTGCTGATAGTTGCTATGCTTTTGGCATTGTCCATGATTTTGGACAGCTCTGGAAGCAAAGGGAGTTCATAAGCTCCTCAGGGAGTGTTATTAAGAGCTCCCTGTATATGAATGCACTTTTGAAATCCCTGCATTACCCACTAAGGCAAGCAATGACTAAATGTCAGACTCATTAACAAACTATAGATTTTGTTATTAAAGGTAACAACCTAACAGACCATGCAGCATTACAGTTTGCCAATTCAGACCCTGCACAGGCAGATACAATAATCATGTCAACATGTATTAATGTACCTGTTTTTGATTTTTAGAGCTGCAGTATTTCAAGATGAGGCATCAAAAAGTAAAAAGAGAAATGGATCAAGCAGGTTGTAGGAAATTTCTAGACTATCTATAGAAACAGCCAGATGGAAGGTTGTTAGCTCTAAATTCTCTTCCTTATCAGGTAAGAGTGTATCATTTATGCTGTTACTTTAGAAAGCATGTCTTACTGCAATTAGTCAGACAAGATTGGTTTGTTCCGATTCTTGCTTCTCTGATTCTCTAGTATTTACAGAATTGTAGTGTTTCTTTAAAATATAATATGTCTAAAGGTACCAAATGTATGCTTTAAATTGTACTGCCCTCTTGGGGGACTTAATTCAGTTACAGGGACTTCAAAAGTTTGAGTTTGTTTTAGTTACTGCTTGTTTATTTTCTTGTTGGACTGAAGCTTATCCATGTGCCAAATCTGATGATATTATGGTAGTGAAAAACTTTACCAAAGGAGTTTATTCCAATATTTGGGATACCATGCAGAAAAAATAGTGATCAGGGTACTCACTTTACATGTTAGGTTATTAAAGGATTATGCAACGTATTTGAAATTAAACAGCATTTACACTGTCCTCATCAGTCACAATCCTCTGGTTTAGTAGAACAAATGAAGAAGACTTTAAAGAACAGGTTGGCAAAGGTTTGTGAAGAGACTAACCTAAAATGACCAGATTCTCTGTCCTTGTTTGTGGAACTTTGAACTCTACCAGAAAGATGAGTGCACACAAGATACTGATGGAAATGGCCCATGAGAATAACTATGACTCATCCTTATTCAAATACAGAATTTATCCTAACTGATGATGCATTGCTTCATAGTGCTTAAGGCTTGTTTCTGTTTTACAGACATCTCATCAAAGAATGAAGGAAGCCCTTCCAAATCCACCTGATCCAGATTGCTATGATTTAAATCACAGTTGACTAGATCTTTATTACATTCTTACAGCAGAAGTGTAGTCCCAGCCCAGGGTGGAAGGATCCATTCCAGATTTTGCTGAAAATCCAAACTTGTTTCTTGTGCTGGTCTGCCAACCTCAGTGCTAAGTGGCAACTATAGAGGCCAAAGGCTAACAACCTTGCCATGGAAAAGAAACCAATTGATGTGAGAAGCGCACTATAGGGTTAATGATGATCATAGTGACATTTTTCCTATTGGTGATGTTCCCGAACCCTCCAGGGTCCATGTGAGGGAAACTGGATTCCTAGTTATCCTGCTTCAACATGAAGAAGATCTGATTCTCACCAGCTGCTGGGTTTGTTCACATGTGCCATGTCATTTGAAAGATGGAATTTCTATGATACCTGTTCCTGTATCTAATATCCAGTTTGAAGAGAAAATGAATACAGTCTGACCTGGCATAAAGTGTTTGACATTTCTAAAGCAGTCTACAATGTTGGTGGTATCTGTTACATGAAAAAAGGATCAGTTCCTGTGGCAACAGTAACTGGGGTTACATCTGTGATGAGAGTGTCTTAGATTTTCTTTTCTTAAAAACATTTAAGTGGGAAAATGACATTGGTTTGCTGGATGGCAGACAATGTGTTTGCAGTGACTATGACTGTCCTTAATTACCAAATTACTGGTCAGTTTGTTTTTGTTATGTGGGGCTTGTTACTCTAACCTGCAAATATTATAAAACTTTGTCTTCTGGAATACAGGTGTGCGCTGCCTAACATCTGACTGCATTTATGTCCATAGAGTACTAAGCAGATGTAAATGTGAACAGACATTGTTAAGATGGATGTTAAGTGAAGCACAATACGAAGTATAAGTTGTTCCCTTAATGTCTGTCCCGCTTAACGTTCTATGGGATAAAACCTATCCTGGATGTTAAGTGGTGCATGCCTGTATTGTGAAGAAAAAGGGCAATACCTAGAATTGAACAGGTTAATGCTTGAAATTACCTAGTTTGCTCAAACATTGCAAGTACTAGTTACCAAAACTTTACATCATATTAGACTGTCAAACAGACCTCCTAACTGTCCCTATTCTGGGGAACATCTTATTTTCGGGTCTACTTCAGAAAGACAAAAACTCAAAGTCTGGAACGCTCACATGGGCGAATAAACAGAAACTCGAAATTGGTATTTTGGGATTGCAGTACAGTGAAGATTGGAATATTTGCCCTTTCCTCACTGTAGTGTGATCTCGGAGTAGGAATATATGTTTAGCGGGGGGGGGGGTCCCACAATACCAATTTTGAGTTTTTGATTATTTGCTCATGTGAGCCTTCAAGAGTTTGCGTTTTCGGTTTTATGACCCCTATTTTCAGACCTAATTTACCCCTACATATGATGTACCCATTTTAGAGGTATGTCCTTATTTTTCAGGCTTAATTTGCCACTTTATACAATTGTATGAATCCCTCTCAGCACATGTGATATTTGAAAACTGCACTATATGACCAACATACTAGTAGCACCAAGAAAGAGGACACACATCTTACATCTCCATTTTTAAGAAGCAAAAATAAATCACCTTGCTTGGGAGAATTTTGCAATATAGATCATTGATGTTTACAGCTTTTACACTGTTTGATACTGTGCTTATATTTTTAAATATTTTTGTCACTCTGTTATTAAAACGAGTGTTTCTAAGTAGTATCCCACATTCCTACTGGAAGTAGAAAGAGTCATTTGTTATTTGGTATTAAAATTTTATACTAATTTGATGGCCAGATTTTGCCGGATCTACCTACTTTTCCATGGCCGTGGTACATATTTTCAGTGTCTGCAGGTCAAGATGTATGCTATTTAAACAAATAATTTCTTGTGATGATGGCATTGGTACTGCAGAACGAACTGGTTCTTAATGTTGTACCTGCTAGTAAAGGTGGGCTGTGTGCATTAGTGATTATTATAACACACAACAAAAATTACACGATTGTATGGAACAAATAACAGAGAACTTTGATGAGACCTTTAAACAGTGGGCATTATTTGGCTGGATGGGAGGTATATTTGGCAATTTTGGAATATGGATGCTACAAGGTATCATTGTGATAATTGTAATAATTCTTTTAGTTGTATTATTCTTCTCCTTATCCAAATCTCTCTCGATGATGTGTGTATCAAATAGCAATCCCATGATGCCACTAATTTCAGAATTAGAACCTTTAAGTGTATTAAACAAAACTTCTAAAAGATGAAGATGATGTTGGCAAGAAATATCATGATATTGAAGACCAACATGTCTGATTAAGTAAAATCAAAATCTAATTTACATAGTTATCACCAAGCTGTCAATAGTCCTTTAGACCTTTAATGTAGCAATCGCCTTCATATTATGTTTATTATCTACAACATAGTCATCAAGCTGCTTCTTAAATTTAACTAGAGTCAGATTATTTAAGCCACAATAAAAGTTCATTCCACAGCCTCAGAGCACACTTAGTAATATATCCATCTCTTCTTATAGTTCTGTTTATATGTAATTTAAAAATGGGTCCACAGTATCTTATTCAAGGATACAGTTCTTTCAAATTTAAGTCTAAATCAGCTTCTACTTTCTTTATCTACTCTATCTTTGGAAGCCAAACAAAGTTTGCCACTCACTATTTTGTAAAGTATAATATACAGATTAATTTAATTCCATCTTCATATAATAAGTTCTTATACCTTTTTCTTTTAGTTAAATGTCTTTGAACTAACTCATCTGATACAATATCAGCGAGAGATAAGGAACAAAAGATTAAATTATACTCAATGATGGGTGTTATTATAGCCCAAAAAATTGCTTTTAGAATATTTGGTTCTCTGTTATCAACTGTATTTGACATTAATTTGATCTTTAGTAAAGATTTTGCTGTAACATCTTGTATAAGAAATTTAAATGTCAATCATTACATACAGTTATACCAAGATCTCTAATATGGTTAACGATTTTGAGTTCTTTCCCCATCATTATCCTTAATTTCTGATCATCTCCAAAATGTATAACTTTACACTTATTATGAATGAGCTTAAGACCTATTTTGTCTGCCTATTCATGTAGCATAAACAAAAGTACCCTTTTAAATTATCCACATTATTAGAATTATTTATTTCTACCCCAAACTTGCAATAATTGGCTTATTTACACACCCAGAATTTTCTGGAGACGGGTAGTCCCAAAAACATGTTAAATAATATCAGACCCAAAACTAACCCTTGAAGAATACCTCTTGTGACTGACATTGCGTTAAATCCTTATATTTAACACGTTTATGTTTGGACAGCTGATTAATAATCCAATTTAATATATAGAATTTACATTTATTATCGCCACATTAAATAATTTGTTCAATTAATAATGTGAAAAGTCTTAGTGGCATCAAGATAAACTATCACATCAACTTTCCCTTGATTCCTCATAGTGGTCATTAGATTGACACACCAAAACCAATCTACTCTTAATAATTCTATAATGTGTAATAACAGTCATTGGTCCATATATATTTATATCAATTATGTATCATAATATGCATCTCTCAAAGATTTTTCCAATGATTTATGTAAGACTTATTGATCTCTAATTATCTATATTTTTATCACCTTCTTTAAAGATGAGAACAATATGAAACCTCTTCTCATACCTCTCAGCTGTACAGATTTTTGCAGAAAGTCCAGATTTTTGCCTCACATGTTTGCTCCATTTGTCATAAAAGTGTGGTTTTCTGGCAAATTAGTGACAAACCATTCAAGTTTAAATAAAATGACAGACATTTGAGTTTCAAACGTCATACCCTTCAGAAACTTTATGCTAATGTAAAACCTGTTATTCTGTCACCTTTCTAAGTTTGTAACAGCAATATTTAAAAATTGTCCCTATTTCTTGACCTTTGTCCCACTTTTATTAATGGCTTTGTCCAGATTTCTAGCTCTAAGTGGTTGAGAGGTATGCTTCCAGTCTTTAGTTATCATTCCATTTAACAGTAAATTATTGAAATATTAACTAAGGGGAAAACTATGTTAGTAGATATTTCATTAATGAATTGCTATAAAATAATATCTGGGCCAACTGATCAGTTTTATTTAACTCTACTCAGTGTTTTTAACATCCTTCATTGTTATTGTAAGAAAATAATTTATGTTATTGATATTTTCTTTATGTATGTCCTTTGGATTATTCAAACTAGCTAACTTTGCAAAGTATTCATTAAATTTGCTTTCTGTTAAATATGTATCAGTTACAATTTGGACTTGTATAGAACGGAATCTAACTCATAATACTATATCTTGGTAGCAACATAAATTAACTTTTTTATTATCAGCGATGTTAATTAATGAACCCTCATAATTTCTCTTTTAATTATATAATTCCTGTTTAAGCCTCTTGGTAATACCATTCAGTTTTTTATTATATGCTGTGTGATGCCTTATATAGAAGATTATGATTGGCTTGACAATCATAACCCACATATTATGTGTTCAAGATATGAATGACAAGAAATTAACTTTGAGAGTGAAGCAACCATATAATACTCCCTCTCATACTTGAATAAAGGATCACTATAGTAAAGTGGTCAGTTTAGACAAAATCTTTTGCAAGCATGCTCTCTCTGTGACACATGTAATCAGGTTATCCTTTTTCAAGTCATCTACATTCAGACTGACACCTCAGATGAAAAAAGATAGATCTGAAAGATACAATCTAAACAGGTATAGGTTCATAGGTTCATAGGTAGGTACTAGGCTATCAGCCCAAGGGCCTACGTAAGCCTAGCCGACAAGGTTCCCTGGCTTACACCACCCAAGAAAGTTATTTTCCTGTGCCCCTGTCGAGCAGAGACACAGAAGTGATCTCCAGGGTGTATTTCCTATTTCCCATCCACTCATCAAGATTTTTCTTAAAGAGTGCTAATGAAGAACTTTGCTTGACATAGATGGGTAGCCTGTTCCAGAGTATGGGACGTCTCTGGGGCAGGAATCTATCCCTCCAGCATGTCCTGTTTATTGTGGTGACAAGGCTTAGGTCCTTAGAGCATGTAGCTCAGAGGGATTGGGATTTCTTTAAGTGTAGCATGTCCAACAGCTCTGGGTTTGACATAGCTTTATATGTTAGGCAGGGATCACTTCGGAGTAGGTGATATGCTATGGAGTAAAGCTGGAGTTTTTTGAGGCGGTCAGTGTAGGGCATTTGTTTGAGGCCAGTAATCCTCTTTGTGAGGTACTTCTGTGGCCTTTCCAGCTGCTGCAGATGTCTTGTGAGGTACATTCCAAAAGGGGAATTGGATAGAGCCCTCTGGGGCACCTTGACCACAAACTCGAATTTCACCTGTGCAATTGCTGTATAATATTTGCCATGTCCTAACTGTAAGCAATGTGGCTATCCACCTCATCAAGAGTACATCAATATCTAGCTGTTCTAATTTATTGATCAGTGTTTTGTGTATGACCCTATCAAATGCTGAAGTTAAAACTAGATAAATTATGTCACAGCACAATTTTTTATTCATAGCTATTATTATATTGTTACAGAACATCACGTTACAGATAGTAATAGATCTATTATCAACATATGCATGTTGTTATATGGTTTTAAGTCTCAACCTTTCCAATTCTGATAATAATTTATCCAATATTATATAACCTTCTCCATTACTTTTGAACAACATAAAAGTAAACTTATGGGTCTATATGACTCTAGGTTTGTCCTACTCCCCTTTCCCTTAAAGGCAGGTTTGACAAGTGCATGCCTCCAATCTTAAGGAATATCCCCATATTTGTACAACCTAGTGAATAACAAATATAATGGTACTGTAAGTTCATGTCAAAATGTTCTCAGGTCATTATTACTAATTTCGCCTCTTCCCTATGCTTTGTTTGCATCCAGTCTGCATAGTTCTCTTTCAATATAATCTAATTTGATTTCATTATCTGGGGTTACCTGGATGCCACTAGGACAATTTATCACCCCCACTGTGGAGCCAAACTACTCTGCATAAGATGTCAATTTATCTATAATCTTGTGTTTGAGAATAAATTTTAGAATCTAGAAACAGTTTATCAGTTTGTATTATTTCTAGTACATCTTATGTTTGCTCAGTATCTTTATATGAATTCTCTTCAAATTGTTTCTTTTACTTGTCTAACACTATGTTTAATTTGTCTATCCAACTTGTTTATTTCAGTTTTGAAAAGCTGCAGTTTGACTTGTTTTCCATTTCTTATATTTTTTGGTATTCCCTTATGTCTTATATCTCTTAGTGCACTAACGGTAATCTTGTCCTTGTTCTTAGAGGCCAAGGGCTTTAACTGCTGAATCAGATTTAAGTCTCCCACAGTATTAAAATATCATTCTTGTTAACCTTTTACTTTACTACTACTGTTACCTTTCATATTATGTCTAATATTAACCTCATCAATACCATTTTCACGTTGCTTTACTATTTCTTTATTCTTTCTTTTAATCATACGATTTCATGCCTGTAAGCATTTTATTTTCCCTTTATTTTGTATATTTGTTTTTTTATTATTTCAGTCAAAATTTTTACCATATCCCTATCATATGTGTAAGACCAAAACTTGTGGTTGCCAAAATTCCAAAAAAATGAAACTCTCTGCTGGACTATTAAAGTATTTTTTTTAGTGGCTACTCCCCTTGCACCCCAACATGATCATGTACCCCTTACACTTCTGTTACTTATATTGACTCATACCAAATTCACTGTACCTTAGAGAAAGAGGAATGCTGAGAGGTGCTGTAACCTCTGACTTGGTATACGCCTCCCCATTCACACTTGTAGTTTTACTATTCTTTTTTTTGTCTCCGTGTTTCTTCTGTCACTGGCATCTGCCCATTTCCCCACTGGTCCATTTGATTTCCTAGTAGGACTATAGCAAAATCCTATCCCAAACATTGACATATGTTTACTCTCCCCCTGTAGAGAAAGAACAGTGTTAATGGCCATTCATAGAGAGAGGTCATCATCCCTCCTATAACAAGGGTGAGCTCTAAGAGGCACACATCATATAAAGTGCTAGAAGCAGGGATTGTTTGTAGTGAAGCTGAAAGGAAAGCGCTGAATGAACAGAGCAAGGATGATGGTGCAGACATCACCAACAATGAAACTACCCCACTCCAGCTCCCCTGCTGCTAATGACTGGAGCCTGCTTACAATTTGGGAGACATGCCCTGGCCTCTGCCGAGGCATGCCCTAGATATAGATAGATCTCTTGCCATACTATGGATGGGTGATCTGATACAAGCAACTCATTCATAGCCCCACTGCCTACCTTATCCAACTGTCTCCTGTGCAACTCCTCTAGCTCTTCAGCTGCCACTAATCAAACTCAGATCATCTGTGCACAGTCAGGGCTCTATTCCTGTATGCCACAGAACTTACATTATTCTAAGGATCATTGTTATGTTCCACAGAATTTCAGCAGGTAAGCAAAGCTATAGGGTTATTCTTAATTTCTATCAGCTGAGAGGTATAAATGTAATAGCAAGTGTAACTGAATTTGTAGTAGATGGCCTAAATAGTTAAATATGCAATAATACACAACAGGGTGTGTATGGTTAGAGATGAAAACAACCCCCTGACCCTATCCCCTCACCTTCTTATAAGTTTATGGGTTCATAAGTGAATACTAGGCTAGCTGCCCTTGAAGGCCATTTTAAGCCTATCCAGTTTCTCTTTTTGTGCTTGAATTGATCTATCCCATATTGTTAGAGATTGGTCTTACCCATCCCATGATCGATAATTATGTATTTCCCCTAATGAGAATAACTGGGATCATAACATAGATAATTTTAGGGGACACATGCATGGGATAAAGCATTTATGAGCTATGTCTATCCATTAGTAGTAAAGAGGGCAGTCCTGGGGTAAATTTTCTGTTTCCCGTCCATATAGTGCCTTTTTTAGGCAGGGTTCAAATAACAAATTCACCACCATAACAGGAACAGGCAAACAAAAACTTAAGGTAATGTTATTCAATGCTAGAAGTCTAAATCTCAAAATGCACTCACTCGAGGCACTCCTTAAAATGGAGAACATCGATATCTGTGCAGTGACTGAGACCTGGTTCAAGGCTCCAGAGAGCATCCCTGCACTACCAGGCTATAACTCATACCACACTTTTTGGCCATGTAACCTGGACTGAAACACTAAAGGCGGAGGTATGTCCATATTCATTAAGGATATCCACACCTCCAGGTTAGTTGCTCAGCATAATGCATCCGAGGTTATCCAAGTGCAACTAACTCTGGTCAAAACTGCAATCCAAATTGTAGCTTGCTACAGATCCCCCACCATGCCCCAGGATTCCCACTTCTCTTTTCTTGATGTACTGGAAAATATTAGGGTTAAACCAAACACGCTAATAACGGGCGACTTCAACTACCCCACCATTAACTGGGAAAACTACTCATGTACCAACTCCTTAGCTCAACGCTTTCTGGAAATCATAAACTCCAATGCCATAGATCAACTTATCCACACCTCCACCGGGGCAACAATATCCTAGACCTAATCATTACCAGCATGAGTGACTGGTGTTCCACACCTGAAGTCCACTCCTCGTTGGTCCGATCCGACCATAAGCTTATCACCCTTGATATCCACATCCCACCCCCACCCCCCCATTAAGGAAACCACAGTAAAAAATTTCTCCAAAGCCAACTTCATGCTTCTTAAGACAGAAGTGGTGAACTTCATGACACCCATGCAGATGGACAATACAGTTACAACTGCTGAATCCTACACAAATGCACTCTATAAGCACTTACACAAGTGCATGGATTGCGCTATCAAAAACAGAACCAAGATGCTATCCTCCGAAAAAAGAAAGCCAATCTGGTGGTCCCCTGCCATAAACAAACTGTACAACAGAAGGAAGAAAGTGTTGCAAAAGAGAGTAAAATCCCATGAATGGAGGAGCTCCCTGGTCAGCCTCAGTAAGAAGCTGAGATCCCTTATAAGATCCTCCAAAGCTAGCTACGAAAACAAAATTGCCACTAAATCCAAGGACAACCACAAAGCATTCTATAGCTATGTCAAGAATCTAGATGGCAACACCCAGATCTGCTCTGAGTTACAGCACAAAGGCACGAAAATTACAGAACCAACTGATATTGCCAACATCCTGGCAGATTGGTTCAGTGCTAACTTTACCCCCTCTCACCCCCTAAAGGGCCCATATCTATACAGGAAGAATGCAGAGTCCCTGTAATCACAACTATGCAGGTAAAAGCTGCACTCTCTAAAGCCAAAAACACAGCATCCATGGGACTGGACAACATCCCAGGCTGCATTTTACACGAACTTCAGAACGAACTGGCTCCCCACTTAAGCACCATGTTCAATAATAGCCTCGCATCAGGCTTTGTGCCCACTGAATGGCGCACAGCAACAGTTATCCCACTCCACAAAGGGGGAGCCACCACTGATCCCAGGAACTATCGACCTATTAGCCTGACGAGCCTGGTCTGCAAGGCCATGGAATGTATCATCATGGAACTCATAAACAAAGACATTGGTAACCTCCAAACTCTGGATCCCACCCAGTTCGGGTTTGTGAAAGGCAGATCATGCTTCCTGAACCTGATCGACTTCTTTGAGGCAGTCACCAAAGCCGTAGATGAGGGTAAGGTGATTCACACAGCCTATCCTGACCTCGCCAAGGCTTTCAACACCATCCCCCATTCTGGAATTATAGCAAAACTCACTAAACTAGGTATAAATCCCTACGTCACAAGATGGGTTGCCAACTGGCTCACTGACAGAACCCACACTGTAAAAGTTGCAGACTCCAAATCTGACCTCAAGGCAGTGACAAGTGGAGTGCCACAGGGTTCTGTCCTGGGACCTCTCCTGTTTGGTATTTACTTCTCTGAAGTACAGGCTAACACAGAAGGCCTCTGGCTGACAAAGTTCGCAGATGACTGCAAACTAGGAGCCATAGTCAAGTCCCGAAATGATGTGTTCATCCTACAGAAGGGCCTCACTGAGGCAGATGCCTGGTGTCAGAGCCATGGTCTCAAGCTCAGTGCCTAAAAGTGCAGTGTCATCCCCTTTGGTAAAAACTCTGTATCCATGAACTACCACACCGGCAGCAATCTACTTAACACCGAATGCGTGATAAGAGACCTTGGGACCCAGGTGGACAGTAGTCTCTCCTTTGATAGTCACATCACCACAGTAGTCAGGAAGTCCTTCTACGTGGCACACCTCATCATAAAAGGGTTCTCATCCAGGAAAAAAGAGGTAATTATTCCCCTCTACTCGTCACTCATTAGACCCATTATAAAGTACAATGCCCCTTTTGGAATGTACCTCACAAGACATCTGCAGCAGCTGGAAAGGCCACAGAAGTACCTCACAAAGAGGATTACTGGCCTCAAACAAATGCCCTACACTGACCGCCTCAAAAAACTCCAGCTTTACTCCGTAGCATATCGCCTACTCCGAGGTGATCTCTGCCTAACATATAAAGCTATGTCAAACCCAGAGCTGTTGGACATGCTACACCTAAATAAATCCCAATCCCTCCAAGCTACATGCTCTAGGGACCTAAACCTTGTCACCACAATAAACAGGACACGCTGGAGGGGTAGATTCCTGTCCCAGAGACTTCCTATACTCTGGAACAAGCTACCCATCTATGTCAAGCAAAGTTCTTCATTAGCACTCTTCAAGAAAAATCTTGATGAGTGGATGGGAAATAGGAAATACACCCCGGGGATCACTTCTGTGTCTCTGCTGGGCAGTGGCAAAGGAAAACATCTTTCTTGGATGGCGTAAGCTATGGTACCTTGCTGGCTAGGCTTATGTAGGCCCTTGGGCCGATAGCCTAGTACCTACCTATGAGCATATGAACCTATAAATCCAAGTTGCACTTGAATATTGGCAAGGATGAACTTTTTTCTGTCAGTGGGAAGTCTGTTCTAGAGCAGTGGTATTCACTGCAGTATATAACTGTCCATCTAACCTGTTCCTGTTGATGGTGCAGAAGAGATTTATATCCTTAGACCCAGGTATTTATGATGACATTAGACTTGCAGTAAATCTATCAGTATTGGGTCAGAGGATGCCTTGTATGCCAGACACAGTCTGTAGGATACCGAGTATAGTGACAAGGCTTTCATTTGGTCCATGTAAGACATGCTATTTAGGCTTTGTATACTTTTAGCAAGATATCTCTGTGGGCATTCCAGTTGTTGCATGTGTCTGGACAGATACGTGCCAAAGAGGCATTATATTTAATTATATTATGTCAAATGCTTGGACTGTAGCTTGTCTTCCCTGCCTCTCATCTGTGTCTTTGTCTTTCCCAGCTCCAGAAAACAGTCAGTCAGTTAATGTTTAATGCTGGTGCCACCTGGGCTCATTCCTGATCTCATGGACATAGATGGCAACACTGATGCTGGACAGTGTTGATGTTTATTGTTAGATCATTGTTGCAGTAACCATTAGCTGTATGGAATATATTCTGCCAAGGATATTTGACATCTGGTCACTCTGCAAAGATTTGGACACTTTCCATGCACATCATATGTCTGCCCTAAACATACAAGTGCATGCTGGTATAAGATGGAAGTAAGAGTGTGCCAAAAAATCAAAACTTTCTTGCTGTATGTATGCTTATGTCAACTTCTTTTCTGTTTAGTTATGTGAGTAGTGTAGGTCGGCTTCAGTGGTCAGATAAGTATGACCCTTGGGGAACCTTTGTTTTCTGTCTAAAAGTTATCTGAATTTTTTCTTATACTTGTCAGAAAGGGTACACTAATACTGTTTGTTTGTTTTGTCTAGGAGAGCAATACAATTTTAAATCCTATGAAATGTTATTGTCTTTTCCCCCTAGGATTGTAAGGGATAGACTGAACTCTTTGAGACTTGAGACTTTTTCTTGAACATAGACACATTGAGGTCTTAGTGCCTGCAGCTATAGCCTCCAGTTCATCATAAGTGGATCTCGATCCCTGGCAGAGAAAGAAGAAAATGTCAAAAGAAGCTTCTGAAGAAACTTGGATGCCCACCTCTTTTCCAGAGTCTGAGACTAATGCCTACACTGAGGCAGTTTTGTAGCCCTTGGATCATCAGTCTGATTCTCCTGGTGCCTCTGGTATTTCCACACAAGAGAGCATAAAGGCCCAGGAACATTTCATGTCATTTCAGGCTGTATAGCAGGCATACTGTAAGTAAGGAAGAACAACATCACTGGGTCACTTGTAGAGGTCTGGCTTACAGATTTTTCTCGCAAAATTGTTAAACTCAAGACTCCTAAGAAAAGGACATAACAAGAACTAGGCATGTGTCCCCCCCTTCTACTCCTACTATACATAAGGGTTCTAAGAAGGACTGGTTCCACTTAGATTACAGTCTATTTGCGGCAATTCATTCTGGAGCTCTCAGCGCCAGCTTCTCCTTCTTCCTCAGATGAAGAGAATCAGATGTGGAAGGGCTTGACTGTTTCACAGTTATTTTCATCTCTTTCCAGTGAGTTTGAATCTGAGGATACCCTGTCCTCAGATACTTCCAGTGATGAAATCTCTTTTACTAACACTATATCTAACATGGTGATTTCTTTTAATGGCAAAGTAAGGAGATTTCTGAATTGGAAAAAGATAGGAGTTATTCAGCATGGATTCTCACAAATCTTTTGCTATTCCGCCTGCTCTTTGAGCTTTGGAGGATGCTTTTAATGCAGTTTATATCTTCCCTGATGCACAGCTCTCTGCTCCCAGAAAGCCAGATAAACCTTATAAGTTCCAGATTTTCACATTTTTTTTCAAAATTCCCATTGATGACCCTGTTATTATTTCCCTTAATGGGGACAGAAGTTTAAAACCTTCTCCTCTTCCAACCATGTCCTAGATGAAAAGGGCAGTCATACTTAATGATAGATTTAGGAAAAGGGTTCATGCTTCATCCACTTCAGAATTTAAAGCAATTAATTGCCAACACATATGGCAAAATATTTGCTTTCTCTATTTGCTAATATGCAACAGCCTATTTCCAACCTTCAAAATTGAAACAATTAAATCTTATTTACTCGACATGGTCAGTTCTGGTACCCAAGTCACTAATCACTCCATTAAGTGTGCTCAGTATGCAGTGGATTCAGCTTCAGATAAAGTTATGAGAAAGAGCACCTGGGTTAAATTATAAAATTTCCCAGAAGATGTTAAGTCTCAGTTTCTAAATTTTCACTTGATAATAACCTATGCTTTGGAATTTCCTCAGCTAAGGTACTTAAAAGTTTGATGAAAGATGAAATTTGATGCAGTAACCATTAGCTGTATGGAATATATTCTGCCAAGGATATTTGACATCTGGTCAAACAAGGGTTAAACAACTCTTTGTATTCCCTATTCCTAAGTACCAAAGGAATTACCTGTCTAATCCTGGGCCTTTCTTGCATAAGCCATTAAAGCCCTCTCAGCAAAATCCTCTAAACAGCAATAAGAAAAAAACAAAATGATAGCAGGCTGATTTCAGAAAGAAATGAGATATACTGAGCTCAACGTGCAATTGTAATTGGAAGTGCTGTGCTTTGTGAACTGCTCGGCCATTTACACTGTTTGTGCCCGCTCTATGAGCCATTGAGCCTTGCTTTAATTTGTTTTTGCTGCTTAAACTGACTGTGTCCGCTCTATGAGTGGTTGTGCCTTGGTTGGTTAACTGCCCAGCCATTTCAACCGTATGTGGTTTTGGCACCTAGTCCTGAGCATATTATCTTGCTAAATAGCAGCTCAGTGCATTCCCGCTGTCTGTACATGGTTGGAATCGGCCACTGCTGAGTGTCCACTCAAGAGATATTGTGTTTTTCAGGCCTCAGCTCCCCAATACTACAGCTGTTTCGGTGCATTCTAACTATACTACCTTGTTGACTTAGTCAAACATTTGAAGCTCTCATTACAGAGCTCATTCCATAAAAGGAGAGTTTGCTAAAGCACATGCGTCTCATATACAAGAGTATCAGACTATTTTCTGTTTCGTAAATTGATTGATTGTTAACAGGTTATATATGCCCACACATACTGCTGGACCTTAGCTAGTGATTCAGTATAAATGCCATTTAAAGGCCGGCTCCCTAGCTTTAACAGGAGCAATAGTAAATGCCGCCAAGTCTGACAAACTGTCTGCACATGTTAAGGGTGCTACAATAGTGAAAGCGCTGTTACAATGCTTACACATACGTGCAGTATCTCCTGCTAAAACTAAATACTGTCTAGTCTAAGCCCAACTGCCGAGAACTGTATTAAATGTACTGGTGTTGATTACTGCCTAGCTTTTTAATACTAATGTGTATAATTTAATATACTGTACATGCAATACTTTTATGTTAATTTCCGCCTGCAGCTCATACAGTATAATAGCCTAAGAATTTTTTTTTATTTCACTACTTTGAAAATGTCTGCAGCTAATTAATTTTCCTGTTCTGTGAATTTAATTGTTGACTGCTCCACTCCTGTGTTCTGTTGTATAAATAATCTAGTATCCTAAGCCTCCCTATCATTCCTTATGTTAGCACTCTCACTCACCCTCATCTCATCTTCCATATCCTAGTATTTCCCCTTACCCTCAACTCATACTGTCCTCTAGGTCAGTCCACTACCTATTTTAGTGTGCTTTACTGAATCATTTAACTTGCTACCCCCTTACTATTATCCTGCTAATATTTTATTTTATCCCCTTTTTCTTACAGTTAGTCTACAGTGCATAACCTAACCTGAAGCCTCCCACCATTCCTGATATTCCTGGCTTCCAGACAGAAAAAAGAACCTTTATGCAGGGATCCTCCACTGTTCTCTCAACTTCCTTTGCTTGTCCTATGACATTGGCCTAAAGTGTATGTATCCTAAGGGCAAGTCATTGTAACCAGTCTATGTTGTATTTAGCCCTGCACTCCATTGCTAGCAGCCTTCTGTGGACTTCTTTTTACCCCACTATTAGGCCCTTACATTACTTTTTACCTTTCCCTACTCTGCTCTAAGTGCTCTTGTCATCTACTGCTTCTCCACTAGGTGGCAGCAAATACCTATTCCTTAAATATTCACTTTATTCCCTAAGTTACTATATATTGAATCCCCTCCAAAGGAACCATTAATTCCCTGCCTCTAGCCTCCTATCTCTGTGACCCTCTCTGTTCTTACCTTACTAACAGTTACACTAAACAAGTGCTAAATCCTCCATACTTTCTTTACCTCTGATCTCACTTACCTAACCACTGATTGTTTCTTCACAGTCTTGCCTTCTTCCTTTCTCCTTGTTTCTACCTGCTCCATTCGCCCTGCAGGCTTACTCCGCTCCTCTCCCTACCCCCAATTCCCACCCACCCCCAGGGGTCCTACTCTTATACTTTCTAACCACATCCCTTCCTCTTCCCATTAACCTCTACACATTTCCCATTGGCCAATTTTTCTCTTATCTCCCATCTCTTTACCACTCCACTCCATACTCACCACACCCTCCTATCTTTGCACACTCTCAGCTTAAATACTTCCATCTCTACATATATATTTAACAAATAGCTAATCCTTTCCAATGGCTAAACCAACCATCCCTTTTCAGCTTCTACTCTGCTTTACTCTTTTACCACTACCACTTTTAACCTTTGCCTATTTACTCTCCTCATATGAACACCCAATATATCCACACACTGACTACCCCAATCAACAATCTAACTCTCAACCCTTACCACACCTACATAACCATAATATGCTCACCCAGCTACCTACTTGCTATGTATCATAGAACACTACACATTAAATATAATTCACTACATCTCAGGAGAGTGTTATTTCCATACAGCAAGTTCCCTAACATAAGCTATCTAGGACAACTCCTCTCATTAAAGGACGATGATATTCATCCTAACCCTGGCCCAACAGCAACCTCTATCTCTCTCCATAACCATAATCAATCAACCAATTATCCCCTTGCTAAACCATCTAACTCCCTCCTACTAGCTCATCTTAATATACGTAGTATTAACAACAAAGTAACTCAACTCCATGCTCTCTTAGAAGTGTAGTCCTTTGACATTATCTGCCTAACAGAAACATGGCTAAAACCTGCCATCAAGGATAATGAAATTATCCCACCTGGATATAATATCCTAAGAATTGACAGAGTAGCTAAGAAAGGTGGTGGGGTTGCTATTATATTTAAATCTGGCTTACAATTAATGACATACAACTGTAATCTACCTCTGGATTCCCATGCTGAGATTCTCATCTCTAAACTTGAACTTAACAATGCTAAATCAATCTACATTATCTGTATGTATCTGCCCCCTGGAAATAACATAGCCACCATGGAAAATATCCTTTGCTGGCTATCCCAACACCTGCCTCAAGAAACCATAATCCTAGGCGATATAAATTTGGATTGGAATTCCTATTATACCAACCTTCCTACCACCCACATTAACCTACATGGTTTTTCTCAAACCATTACCTCACCCACCAGAATAAATTAAGCTAACAAGAAAGCAAGCATACTAGACTGGATTCTCATAAACAATCATACTCACTACTATAATTCTGGAACCCTCCCTGATGATATAAGTGACCACTCACTTACCTACTTCATTAGGCATAAAGCCAACACTCCCATTCTTACCTCTATCAGAAGTATTAGATCCAAAAAGAAATTTAACCCTGATTTATTCCAAATGGAACTAAGAGCATGCAATTGGGTTCCCTTAAAACACCTCCCTTTAGATAAAGCCGTTAATTTCTTTAATTCTGCCTTCCTTTCCATGCTCAATCACCACGCTCCAACCAGATCTGTTAGAATTAAGGCCAACTCTGCCCCATGGCTTTCCAATGAAACCAAACATAAAATTCAACTCAGAAATAAATATTAGGCCAAATGGAGAATGCCTAAAAACCCTGTTGACCAACAAACCTTTAGACAACTTAGAAATGACACTAAGAAGGCCATACTTTCTGATAAAAAAATACTACTTACAATTTCAACAACCTAATCACAACAACCCACAAAAAGTCTGGGCTAGCATTAAGCAGTTACTCCACCCAGGTCAAGCCACTACACCAAACCCTCAAACTACAGACCAGAAAACCCCCATCCATACAGCTAATACCTTCAATACCTTCTTTACAGATGCTATCCAAACACTAGCTAGTCAACTATCACCTAATACCTTCATACTACCTTTTTACACCTCAACCCCACCCCCTCCTTTTCAGTTCAAACCTGTCCCAACCACACTTATTCAAAACCTTTTGAATAAACTGAAACCATGCTCTCCTTCTGCTGACCAACTGCCTTCTGAATTTCTACTGTTATCATCCAAGGCTATTGCCTACCCTATTTCTATACTGATCAATAGAACTATAAGCGAAGGTCACATCCCCACCTTATGGAAAGTCTCCCATGTTATCCCCCTGCATAAAGGTGGACACTCCACTGAGCTATCAAACGATCGCCCTATTGCCCTACTCTCTCCTTTAGCTAAGATTATGGAGAAATGTATCCACAGTCAATTACTCCGCCACTTAATTGAAATCAATTTACTTTCCAACTGTCAACATGGTTTCAGACCCTCACACAGCACTACCACTGCCCTCCTTTCCTTTACTGATTACATTAACAAACAGCAAAACCTAAATAATATTTCTTCTGCTCTATTTATCAACCTGTCTAAATCATTTGACATGGTAAACCGCCAGATTCTCATAAACATACTAAAATCTCTGTCATTAGACCCACTTTCCATAAAATGGTTCCAATCCTACCTTGACAAACGACAGCAAGCAGTACTATGGTATAACACTCTATCCACCCATCTACCCATTACCTTAGGTGTCCATCAGGGGTCCATACTAGGACTTCTCCTCTTTTCCATATTTATAAATGACCTTCATCTAGCTATCCCCCAAGCCACTTGCATACAATATGCTGACGACTCCACACTACTATGCTCAGCTACATCCTCCCAAGACCTTCACTCTCTCACCCAGAAGGTATTCAACATAGTTGAACAATGGTTCACTCAGCATTGCCTTTTTTGAACTCAAAGAAAACCAAACTCCTCCTCTTCACTCCTACTGAAAAGTCCTCTCCTCTTCATTTCTCTGTGACATCCACCAGTGGTACTATAATATCTCCAGACTCTACCAACAAACTTCTAGGTGTCACCATCGACAATAATCTGAACTTCGACATCCATATCAACAATACTATAAAGACTGTCAACAAAAAATTGGCACTCTCTATAGGATTAAACCCTTCCTTTCTCCTACTGCCAAAACTACTATAGTTCACACTCATTTGATCTCTTCACTCCTTTATGCTTCTCCAATTTTTCCTAATCTATCCAAGACTAACTTCAGCAAACTGGAATTGTCCTATAATAACATTGCAAGATTTGCAACAGGAAACCCATTTAGAACCCACCATTGTATAAATCTAAATCAGCTAGGATGGTTAGAACTACAACACCTGATTAAATTTCACCAACTAACCATTGCCCACAACATTCTTTACAAACCTTCTGATAGTCCTAGTTTATCTAGCCTTATCACCCCCTATAAAAATCTGACGTCTTTACGCTCATCACACAAACTACTTGTACACACCTCTAAATCTAATAACAGGGCTGGGGATTCTCTCTTCTCTAATACTGTAGGTAAATCCTGGAATCTTCTCCCTAATGACCTCTCCTCACTCACTTCCTTATCACTCTTCAAAAACAGACAAACTTTACCTCAAATCATAGTGGCTATGCCCCTGTACCAAACCAGACTAGTCATCTATCTCCTTAAACTTGACCTTGCCTATCCTGTGCTTACCATCCACTGTTACATCTTCCTTTTTATTATATTTTTCTCATGTTTCCCTACTTTACACTATTTTGCTCCTCTTTACATACCTTTTTTCAAGTAAATTCTTAGTAACATCACTACACAACTAATTTCCTTTCTCTACTATTGACTTTACCTGTATGATGTCCCTGTACCTTTCAATTTGCACTGTTTATGACTCTTGTCCTCTTTACACACCCTGTGCTAACCTCTATGCTTTACAACACATGTTACCATTGTTTGATTATTTTTATTATATTTTTATTATATTTGCTATTTTTTATTACAAATTTTTCTTTTTGTTGTCTGTAATTGTATTTGTATTTTATCATGTCTTGGAGCTTATCTCCCTGGGCCCCTACTGAAAATGGACATATATCCAGTTAGACTAGCCCGGTCAACAAATGTAAAATAAATAAAATAAATAAATACTTCAAGGACTCTCCTTTAAAAAGACAAAATGTGGGACTATCTGTTGACATTATCTCCCTCTTCCCCTCCCCACCCTCACCTACCTTACCAAATTCAGGCAATCTTTCTCACTCTCTCTCTCTCTGTATGTATATATATATATATATATATATATATATATATATATATATATATATATATATATATAGATATACATATAGATATAGATATAGATATATATATATATGCAAACAGATAATTTCAGATACTTGGGTACTGAAGATAATTCAATATGGTTACAAACTACAGTGAAGAATCTCTCAGTTTCAGTTAGGGGTGCCTCTGCCACCCCTAAAGAACCAAAATTTGAATACTTTTCTCTAATACCAAAATTTAAAATACTCACCTTATAGACTGTTTTTCCTGAACTATCTCCCAAGGCATACCTGGCCACTCTAAAACATAAATATGTTTATCTCTGTTTTCCTGTTCACAAACACTACAGATCTTATCTAAAATTCTTTGTCCTGAGACTACATTTTCAATTTACTTATCTGCCATTTGGTCTTGCTACTGTTCCAAGAGCTTCACAAAGTGCCTGGCTCCAGTCATAGCCTTCTGTAAACTTCAAGTGATTTATATTTACTCCTTCTTGAATGATTAAGCCATGGTCTTAAACTCATTGCTAAGAAATACATAATTGTACCCTTTGGAAAGTCAGCCATCCTGGCTAATTACCGTGTTGATAACACACACCTAAGAGTCAACCCAGTGGTCAGGGATCTGGGTGATATGTAGGCAGTAGCCTTATCATTGACCACCATAATAATTCAGTCTTTTAGGAGATTATCCACCTGTGGAGAACTCCTCAAGCAAAAAAAAAAAACAATTTGAGAATAGGCTTGGAAAAAAGATGCATTTTCATTCCCTTGGATGGGAATATTCTTTTATGCCTTCCCCTCTTTCTTTTGATACCCAAAGTCCTACTGAAAATAAAGAAGGACTTGCCAAATATACTTATGATGACTCTCTTTTGCCCCAGACAACATTGTTTCTGCCTTCTCATGCATGTGACCAGAGGAAATCTACTGCACAAACAAGACCTCCTCACACAGGACAAGGGATCTCTCATCCAGCCCAACTTTCAAATCTCCATCTGACTCTATGAATACTAGTTTTATAATCTTATTTAGTCACCTTTTTTTTCTGAAGATGTGCAGCTGGTACTAGATGGAGCAAGGAAACCTGCTACTAGGAATTCATATTTAGGCAAATTATTTTTTTTGTAACTGGTGCTGTAACAGAGACCAAGATTCATCCCATGTGGGGATTCCAGTGGTTCTTCAGTACTTGCATGAATTGCTCAAGTATGGGCTTTTGTACTTTTTTGTCAAGGTACACATTTTGTCTATTTCTGCCTGTGTGAGTCTGGATCTCTCCCTTTCTTGTTTATTTCAGGTTAAACAGTTCTTGAAAGACGTATTACATATTCAACCACCTGTAATACAGGTGGCACCCCAGCCTGATAGCACAAAGGTTAAGGCACAGGATTAACAACTGGTAGGCCTGGATTTGAAACCTGGTTGGGGCACAACTGGACAGCAGCACTATCTGCATGGATGAAAGGCCTGGCAATCTACTTCTGTAGTATATGCCACAAAAACTCTATGGGGTCTACCCATAGAGTCACCATGAGTCGATTCTGACCCGGGGGAGCAATTATTTACTTTTTAAAACAGGTGGCAGCAAACTGAGTTCTGGATTTTGATTTGCAGAAATTAACTCTTTTCTGCTTGAGCTAACTGATCATTCTTCCCTAAAAATTCATTCTGGAAGACTGGTTTGTTTTTTGGCTCTGACTTCTGCTAGATGGGTCTCTGAATGACAGTCCTTATGTCTGTTCAACCCTTTTCATTGTCCACAAAAACATGGTGAGTCTTAGAAACAACCCTTGATTCTGAACTTACTTTAAACCAGCCTATTTGCCTCCCAGTGTTCTTTCCCTAAACCACAAACATGGTGGTGGTGGTAGTGGTGGTGGTGGTGGTGGTGGTGGGGGGGGGGGTCTGGGGAGAGAATTCTTCATAACTTATATATACACTTACAGCTCAGATTTTACCTGGACAAGACTAAACATTTCAGAAAATCTGACCAACATTTTGTTTCATTTGCTGCCAAGAAAAAGGTTCAAGATGACTGTCTCAGGTTATTCAATTCTTGTGTTCAAGTTATGGGAAAAGTTCCTCTAAGAATGTCAGGATTTACTGTATCAGAGTTATGGTTACTTCTGGAGATTTTTGGAATGGGATAGACTCCAGAGCTTTTCTAGAGGCAACTACTTGGGTCCTTAGTACACACTTTCATTAGACACTATAAAATTGACTCATTTTGCAGAGCCAGAGCAGGATTTGCTGCAGGTATTCTCCAAGGTCTCCTAGATTCTGGTCCTATTCCACCACTCAATCTTCCTAAGCTTTGTCAAGCATCCCATATTGCTATAGGCTACTGCAACATAGTACAGCTGTGTAAGCTAACAACATAGATGATCATATAGATCACTGTTGCAGTACTAACACCCTTCCATCTTCCCCTGGCTAGGTTTGAGTTCTTGTCACATTGCTTTAAACTTTCTGATGTGACTTTTTTGTACCTGACTATATTTATTTAGAACTTTAGCCTTCAGCCTGCATCTTTTGGGCAAGAAAGTTTTGACTTTTGGTGTGCCTGTATTGTCCCTCTTATACCAGCACAGGCACATGTGCTTAGTGCAGATATATGGACTATACGCAAGGCACCCAAAACTTTGTAGACTGACTGGATGTCTGATATCTTGGCAAGATACTTCCAATATAGCTAAAGGCTACTACAACAGTGATCTATTCGAACACCTGCTGTTATGGTAAGTTAACTTACATAACTGTACTTTGATTTTGTTTTTTTTGTTTTTGCTACAGCAGTGTTTTACATTGGCTACAGCAGCATGTGGACTTAAGCAGGGGGCATTTCTATGTGTAACCTGCCTTTTTCAGCTTACACAAGATATAGTGTGAGTACTTTAAACTTGACCACTGGATTACAAGGCCACTGTTATGGATTTACTGGTAAGGCTGCACCTGTTATTTTGTAGGAAAGCCATTTTGAGTCTCAGTCCTAGCACTGTACAACATGCAGTAGCTATGAAGCATAACAGATTTTTAAAGAAGAAAGATGTAGGTGCTGTGTCTACTAGAATTCTTTACTGGTTGTTTTACCTAGCTATATCTCCAAAGTAGATGAAACTCAATGAGTCCTTAAGCATATTGCTATTCCTTTTTAATGTTAATCCTAGAAGAGCACATGTGTTTATAATCACAGAACACAGTTCATCCCCAAATAATTGGCATTATGAAGTACATACATAATAGTAGTTAAACCCCGGTTTTATGGAATTCTGTTATGTTTCTTCTCTTGGATTCTGTTACTTCTTCAAGATTAGCACATGTTTTCATAGTTACAGAATGCATTCATGGGACAGCAGAATATGAGTGAATACAGAGCAAGAAAACCAATTCCTATGTAGTAATGGTCTCGTGCCAATTGCTTCTTCCCACACTACTGAGTGTTAAGGTGGGAACACAGTCCTCTGTCAATTGTCCCTGAAGCGTAAAATATATGAGTCCTGTTTTTATGTAAATAAGAAAAAGGTATATATGCAAAGGCACATGGAATTTATCCTCTAATATTCTGATTTTTCCCTGTATGTACCAAACTTCTTTTGCTCCTTTACATTACATTTATAAGATGAACTGCACAGCGTCACCCTCCTTTAACATTTAGATAATACAACATTTAAGGCTACTCCAAATTAATCACTGGGTGCTTCTGTTTCTAGGCTGTGTGGCGACAGTTTAAACAAAAATACTTTATGCTTTCATGACTGGTTCATAGCACAGAGAAACTTAACATGCTTTTCAGAACAAAGTAGCCTTAGGTTGCTGCTATAAAACTGTTAAGCAGCAATCAGTGGGATCTGCATCAGTTTCTTGTTTTATTTGATTCAACCACATGGAGGGCATGATTGAGAAAAATGGCAAACATTTGATTAATAGACTCAGCACTGCAGCAATGGTGCAAGGTGGAATTAAAAGAATGATATACCGATCATTTTTCTTCTTCCCCAGTGGGTACTTGTTGGTTGCTTTATTTACCCATTTTTTTCTCAAAAAAATTTGTGAGTCTTTTTCAGCCTAAACATTGTTGTTAATAAAACATTACTGAGGCAATAATAGATTATAATGACTTTATAAGATTTTATAATAAAAAATAAATTGTTAACATATGAAGGCAAGGATCATCAATAAATGAAAGCTCACATTTGTAAAGATTGTTTTTTTTTCCTTATTTTTCTATTCCATTTTTGTATACTAAATGGGTTTTGAACCACTGAAGTGGCACCATAACCAGAGGTAGCAGAAGACAGTAAGTATGGGGTACAGAAAAGTGAGGGGAAAAGGAAGAACAACATTACATTTTTTTATATAATGGAGAATTTTCAAGATCAAGTTCAACACTGCAGTAACACAATAACATCTGTGTTATGGACTGTAAAGTTAACAAGATACAAGCTTCTTCTGCTTCCCCTAAGGTGTACTAAGGTGCTATGGGGAAGTGTATAATGTCTTTAAATTGCATATTTTGGTAAAAAAATCGCTCCCTTGTACAATAAAAGAATAAAGCGGACAAGGCAGCAGGCAGGGAGAAAAAAATATAAGCAACTGAGAGCCCCGGTAAAGCAGAAGTTAAGATGCACCGTGCAGATTTTGAGTAGGGGTAAGAGCCAGTACGACATTTATAATAGTCAGTTTTTGTCCTTCAGAGTTTTATCCATACCAGTCATGGATAAAATATGCATGTGTTGGCCATAAGTGTAAATAGTTTACTTGGATGGAAGGGATTACAGAAGTGAGGAACAGAAAGAGAAGTAATTAGTCATCTGAGGTAGTAATTGGGCTTCCATAATCTATTTCAGGTGGATTAGCAAGTCAGGAGTCAAGGGAGGTAGTTTAACAAGGCAAAGAAGGATACTGGATACTTAATTAAGGGGCCCCAGGCAGGTTTTTACAGTGGATAAGATAAGACAAATGTAATGGATAAATGATAATTACTGTGTGATATGCTAGTGAATGTTCTGTTTCACACATGTAATATCCCTGTGTTGTTTTGTTTTTTTTCTTGAAAAAAGGACTGCTCATAAAAATATATCAACTATACAAAATACTTTTCTGTTACTATTGGCTCCTCTAGGCTGGCAAACAAACTCCAAACTGCCCATTATGCCCATCTGTTCCCCATACGGGGGGAGGGGGCTGGGTAGCAGAATCCCCATTTGCAGTCATACTTTTGAACAAGGGCTTTTTTCTTATTTGCCTACTTTCTAGCTCCCAGTCCTTGCCATAGTGAGTATGCTTTGATGTCTAAAGTTACCTGGTTCATGTTTCCTTGTGAGCCCACCTGTGATCTCAGAGGTTTGTAGAGAGTAACAGCTTGCTCAGGTTTCTCCAGGGCTGCTGACAGAGCTGAACAATAAAGCCTCTGTTAGTATCGAGGGCAGCATGCCATTCATGGCTGTGATAGAGCAGAACAATAAAGTTTCTGTTAATATTGAGGACAGCATACCATTCATAACTGTGATAGAGCAGAACAGTAAAATTTCTGTTATTATCAGGGACAGCATGCAATTCATAGCTGTGACAGAGCAGAACAATAAAGCTTCTGTAAGAATCGAGGGCAGCATGCCATTCATAGCTGTGATAGAGCAGAACAATAACGTTTCTGTTAATATTGAGGGCAGCATGCCATTCATGGCTGTGATAGAGCAGAACAATAAAGTTTCTGTTAATATTGAGGACAGCATACCATTCATAACTGTGATAGAGCAGAACAGTAAAATTTCTGTTATTATCAGGGACTCAAGGACAGCATGCAATTCATAGCTGTGACAGAGCAGAACAATAAAGCTTCTGTAAGAATCGAGGGCAGCATGCCATTCATAGCTGTGATAGAGCAGAACAATAATGTTTCTATTAGTATTGAAGACAGCATACCATTCACAGCTGTGATAGAGCAGAACAGTAAAGTTTCTGTTAGTATCAAGGACAGCATTCCATCCGTAGCTGTGATAGAGTAGAGCAATAAAGTTTCTATTAGTATTGAAGACAGCATGCCATCCATAGCTGTGATAGAGCAGAACAGTAAAGTTTCTGTTAATATTGAGGACAGCATTCCATCCATAGCTGTGATAGAGCAGAACAGTAAAGTTTCTGTTAATATTGGGGACAGCATGCCATTCATAGCTGTGACAGAGCAGAACAGTAACGTTTCTGTTAGTATCAAGTACAGCATGCCATTCATAGCTGTGACAGAGCAGAACAATAATGTTTATGTTAGTATCAAGGACAGCAAGCCATTCATAGCTGTGACAGAGCAGAACAATAATGTTTATGTTAGTATCAAGGACAGCAAGCCATTCATAGCTGCTCAGGTCCCTTCTTTTTTCAGGTGGTTCTTTGGCTCATGAACTATTATTCACCCTTAGATCTTCAACATTGGAGATGGCTGCTTTCCCTCCATATAATCAGAATGGCCCTAAATAAGCAAAGGATTTGAATAAATTAAGGAAATTGGAAGTTTGATGACTTTGATCCTGGCTGGTCATCGGTAATGTTCACTATACATTTCACCTAATCGTTTTTGATTTATTTACTTCGAAGAAAGATAGAATTCACTGTTCAAGTTAACAAAACTGCACAATAACATAGGTGGTTTTGCTTTAATTATGTCTATCGGTGGCAAAAACATAAGTCCCTCATGAGTGTTTGTGGTGAAGACATCCTGGTATTCCATGACCTTAACACTGCTGCTTCATAGAGTTATCCTTTTTAAGCATGCTGGTATCTGGGTTAGTGAGTACACTCGCAGGTCTGCTATTCAAATGATGACTAGTGCTCTCCAAAAAATACATTTATGTAGTTTCCCTGGGGAAGGGGAGCCATTAACGGACTTAATATAACAGACATTCCTTTTGTGGACAAGTTTGCAAACTTGGATCAGAAAAGCTACCATTGATATTAAGTTACAACCAGTGATACAACTACAATATCTTCAACAGAGCTCAAATCAGTGCTGTGTGGGCTAGAATCCTGAATTGCAGCATCATTATCACACAATTGTCATCGTCATGCTGTGACTTACTTGCTGGTTTGCTGAGGTGTAACACTTCTGTTATGTAGTACTATAACATGAATCATTAGAGACATATTTAGGAGGATCAATGTGGTATGAATTAAAGAAACTTGTGTTGGTATAAGTGTTATTACTACTGGATGTTGCAATAAAGCTCATTGTTGCTATGTCAAACGTATTCACTGATGGCAAGTGATGTAACAGAATGCATGCATGCAAAAAAAAAAAAACACTGACAGGGACATTCCCTTCTCTGTCTCACTACCTATTCACTTCTGCATGGAGATTCTACACCTAGAACTAATAATACCATTTATAGAGACAGCAATGTCCTTTCCAGATGTGTTTGTTTTTGAGGAAGCATGCAGACAGGTTCTGCATGAACCATGGCCATCAGTGCTTCAGTGATGCACTCAAGCTATTTCTTTCTTTAGCCAGGCATACATGTAAAGTTGCACATCTGGCATGTATTAAAGTGATTATGAAGATTTTACCACACATTTGCATACTAGATTTATTTTTTATTTTATTTTATTTTACATTTGTTGACCAGGAGTGTCTGACTGGGTGCAAGTCCTTTTTCAGCGGAGGCCTGGGGAGAAAAGCTCCAAGATGTACATAAACAGTATTACAATAGCAACTGAGACGTTCAACATTGGAATAAACAAGAAATATTAAGAGGCTACAATTATCAATGCAGTAATTATCAGCTTCAACTAAAGTCATATAGGACTGAGTAAAAATAATAGCATGAGAAGTAAGTATTAGTGGTTTGTCAATCTGCAGTTCTAAGAAACAAAAACTCATTTTTTTTAATTGTAGCTAACTGCTTGCTACATTTGTATAGTTTATGCCCAAAGAGCATAGAGTGCTAAAGCACTTAAGTTATGTAAAAAAAAAAAAAACTTCAGATTGAATTGTAGCAAACTGATTACTGCATTTGTAGCAAGCACTTGCTGCAGTTTATACCATGCATTGAGTGCTACAGTACTTGAAATATGTAAAAAATAAAAGAAATAAAAAAACTTTTTTTCTTTTAAATTGTAGCAAAATATTTTCTACATTTGAAACAAGCAGTTCCTACAGTTTGACCACACAGGCAGCTCTACAATGCTAAGCTTTGATAGTAAATGTAGTATAGGCATTTAAAAGCCAGTATGCAATATTATTAAAGCATGATCGGTATCATGCTTGCTGAGCGATACTATTACACATTTTTTTGCATTTAGTACTAACCCATGGTTTTGACATGAAGCTAAATAGCTTTATTTTGGAAAACACCCTCTTAGGGGATCCCAATGTCCTCTGGATAGTTTATACTGACACCTAGTTTACAGTCAGCCATAAGCCTTTAACAGTGGCTTTGACCTCCAGGAAGTAAATGGTAAAGAAGAAGGACCCAAGGACCTGACCAAGTTATATAGGGAATACAATTTAGCTGAGATAGTTTATAGGATCATAGGATCATAAGATTATAGGGGATTACTAGGCTGGCGACCTTGAGGTCACTTTAAGCCTAGCCATGTTAACTTAATCTAATACCATAGAAAAGCTAGTCAATACCCAAGATTGCATTTAGTGATGACTGTCCATGTCCATCAGGGTTGTGGGCTCTATTCCTGGTAAGAATTTATGGTGCTCCATCCAGTTGTCTGGGCTCCTCTTGAACAGTGTCATGGAGGTGCACTGTTTCACGTGAATTGGTAGCTTGTTCCAAAAACGCAGCAGTAACGGAGAGCTAAATCTGTCCCTCCAGCATATTCTATTTAAGTTGTAGGCCATATTTAGGTCCCTGGAACAGGTAGCCCTAGTCCAGTTTGATTTATAGATATGCAGCAAGTTCATTAGGTTTGGGTCTTGGATTGCTCTGTAGGCCAGGCATAAGTCTCCCCTAAGAAGTCTATACGATACGGAGTATAGTGACAGGGACTTTTGGTGGTCTTTGTAAGGCACATGCTGGACCCCCTTGATCTTCTTTGTTAGAAACCTCTAAGGTCTCTCTAATTGCTGCAGGCGCATAGTAAAATTACATGCCAAACGGGGTGTTATACTCAATTATGGGCCAGATAAGTGCCGAGTATAGGCGATTATAACTTCCTTGGCTCTCGAGGTGATGCTTTTACTAATCAAGTAATCAAGTGTGCTATGTAGAAAGCTTTCCTTACTACAGTGGTCTAAGTTAAGGTCACAGTCAACTTGTGATCCCAGGTCCCTTACCACTTCATGGGTACTTAGGGTATTGTTATTGATTTGATAGTGTGAGGGACATTATTTGTGCTGAAGGGAATGATGATGTATTTCTTTGCATTCAGTTTGAGACCAAGACTAATACACCAGTCGTCTGTCTGCATGAGACCCTCTTAGAGTATATTGACATCATTTGGGGATTCAATGATCACACCTAGTTTGTAGTCGTCTGCAAACTTGGTCAGCCACAACTCCTTAGTTTTGACCTGAACTTCTGATAAGTATATATCACACAGTAAGGGGCCCAGCACTGACCCCTGTGGTATACCAGTGGTAACAGGTCTGCTGATTGATTTGGAGTCACCCACTTTGATAGCGTGTGTCTGGTTTGTTTGCCAGTTGTCAACCCATCTTACAACAAACAGGTTTACATTTAGTTTGCTAAGTTTATTGGTAATGCCTGAATGTGGGATTGTATCAAAAGGCTGTGCCAGGTTGAGGTATGTTGTGTGCACAGATTTCCCTTTTTTGATGACCTGCCTGAGTGTAGGATGGTATTGAATGCCTTTGCAAGGTCTATATATGCAGTGTATACTGATTTGACCTCATCCATTGCTTATGTTACCTTTTCAAAGAAGTCAACCATGTTAAGTAGATGGGATCTGTCCTTAACAAATCTGAATTGGCTTGAGCTGAGAGTTTGTAGGTTACCTATATCTTCATTTATTAAATCCAGCTCTTGTTGGGGTGTGGACTAACTGGTTCAGAGAGTTGATATTGATGAAGTCCAGAAATCTCTGGGCATACCTGTTACAGGATGTATACATCAGCCAGTTAATCAAGGGGCAGTTGACACATTTAGTTGTTTTACTTAAAATTACAGTAAAGACACCAAGGACACAGGAACTATAGGATGGAGTGGGGGTCAAGCCCCCCCCCCCCCACACACACACACTTTCCATAGACTGTGCCCTCAGGTAACTTGTTTGCTTAAAAAAAACAAAGACAAAAAAACCCAAAACAAATAAAAAAAAACTTATTCAACTACAAGAGTGGAAAATAAAGAAACATACTTGATTTCAATAAAATAAGCTTGTTTCTTAATTTTCTGCTACAGTAGTGTTTTGCAATCTCTAAAAATAAAATCATAAAAAAGGGACTCTTTTACTGTTCTTCCCTCCTGCATCTGCATCTTACTGGCTGGCTGACTAGATACACATGCAGTGTGGGCACCATGATTGGTTGCAAAGGTAAAAAAAAAAAAAAAGAAAACTTCATGGTGGTCCAAAGTGGGATTTGGTGACAACATGACTGAGCTGCAGCAGAGGACAGATGAAACACCTCCCATCCCCACTGAAGACCTACTCCTTAGATGTTTCATATGTAAAAACCTTCTCAGTGGATATTGATAGCCAGATCACTAGGACACCCTAAAGATATTTGCCAGCTTCAGCCCTATTAGAGAAAGTTGGGGGAGTTAAGGGGGTGGCTGGAAGACTTAGTGATGAACATAGGGCACTGGGTAGGAAGCCATAAGATGATGCAGAGGGGAGAAAAAGCCCCCCCCCCTCCAAAAAAGTGCCATATGGCCATAATATTTATGCTATTCATTTGCAGTTAAAGGTACTGTACCCTCTCAGAAGCTGGGGAGTCCATTAGACAATGTATGTTTTGTACTAAACACCTTATTAGAAGTCCTTGATTTTTATATTGTGAACTGTATTTGCGGAACTGATATATGTCCTCTTAAAAAAAGATGGTAAATCTAGATTTTCAGAAGGGTTTTGTTGTCACAGTCTGACACTATGCTTTGTGTCTACTTAGGTACTGTTTGACTGCTGGACAAAAGGATTAGGGGCAGCTGATGTACGAAATCAAAAGGCTGCTGTAGGATCACTGTATAGTGGTTATTGATATGATTTGTTGGGGTGTGACAACATCTATCAAAGAGCAATATGATCATTGCAGTTTTGTGATTCCTTCGCAGTTGAAGGTTATGTACTTGCTCAGAAGGGACATAATCATCTGGGGCAGTATGTTTGCATTTTATACAGGAGTACCTTATTATAAGCCCATTCTTCTTCTTCTTTCGGCTTTTCCCAGTTAGGGGTCACCACAGCAGATCACCTGTCCGCTCATGATTGGCAGTGAAGTTTTACGGTGTCGAGTTGCCAGCCCGGCGCTCAACCTTCCACAGAAGGCACACACACGCATGCACACACCCCTAGGGCCAATTTAGAGTGTCCAATCCACCTACAGCATGTCTTTGGGATGTGGAAGGAAACTAAATATGAACTGTCTTCAGGGAACTGATATGTGATCTGTTATACATCTAGCAAGCCAAAATTACTGAAGGTTTGTGTTATCACAATCTGACCCCACCTGGGGAGTATTTGACTTCTGCATAAAAGGTTGGGGGCAGGTTGTTTATGAAAGCAAATAGTTTCAGGATCACTTCTGACTGATTATTGATATAGTCTGTTTGGGGAATAGGATCTGTCAAAGTGCTATATGACCATTATATTTATGTGATTCCTTCACAGTCAGAGGTAGTATACCCTCTAAATTGTGAAAGTGGTACAGTCCACAGAGACATAATATGTATAGTTTGCTCCAAAGTATCTTTTTACAAGTTCCATATTTTTTATCAGGAGCTGTGTTCAGGGATCTGACACATGGCTTCTAAGATACAGGTAGTAAAGCCAGAGTTTCTGGGATCTTTTGTTGTCACAGTCTGGCACTGAGTTGTTTCCACTTGAGGGTTATTTGTCCTCTGCAGAAAAGTCCGAGTAACATAGTCCAGAATATATGTGTACTAAGTTAACAGTATCTCAGAAAAGAAAATACTATATATTTTCCAGAAAAAAAATGTATGTAGCTAAAATACCATACTTTCTGGCAGCTAAACCTGTGGAATCAAATTCAGTGGCATGCTGAACTTGATGCTCTGTGACTAGAATTCCAGTCTTAAATGTGTTTTGTAGCCAAATACCATGTTATTACCTGAAAGCTTTGTAATACTCTCAAAAGCAAACTGAAATAAAGCCTTTGCTGTAAGCTATCTGCCTTTACTGTCGTGACATTTTGCATTGTACTCTGTTTTAATTGAGCAAATAATATATCTCACAGCTGCCAAAGGTGTATTTGAAAAGTGAAGAACATTGAGTAGAAACACCAGAAAACACCACCATGGATGATTAATATTTTAATGAGACACAAAACAAATAAAATAAGGTAAGATAAAATCCCCTCACTTTAGTATGATAAGCGCTTTCAGAGTTATCCTTCATCAGATCGTATAGTGGAACGGGGAAACTCAGTTTAAAAATACTTCCATCCAATCATAAAATCACTTAGGGGCCAATGCCTTTTTTGTGTCCTATCAGTTAACAATCAATCAAGATGTATAGAAATGAGCACATCTATTCAATGTCCAATGATGATAAACAAATGGTAAAAATTGCTTCATCCAATCATAAAGTTGCTTCCAGGCCAGCGCATTTTTAGTGTCCTATTGGTTATCAGCCAATCAGAATATTTAGAAATGAACACACCTTTTCAATGTCCAATGGTAGACCTTCTGTTCTTTAAAATGGGTCGTAGCGGAATGACAATATAATTTTTATGGAGGTGGAAAAAGCCACCTATCGCCTTAAAAGGTTGCAATGGCAGCATTTCCATTTGGAAGCCAGCATGCACTATAAAGGTATCCCTCGGGGTATGAGAGTGAAGTACATGCCGAGCTATGGGAATAAATACCCCAACTTGCTTGCTAAATGGCAAGCAATAAATCTTGAAATCAGTTTTAAATATTTGCAGTTGCTAGTAGATTATTTTAAACCAGAAGAAGAGAGTATCACTAAACAGATAAAGTTACAACAAGCCAAACTAGAGAAAATAGATCTCTCGGATTTTTGTCTGGGTAAATTAGAAACTGTGCAATTTCACCTAAATCTTTATGACAATAAGTTAAAAGCTCAAAAAACACAGAAATTACTAAGGGTTATTTCTGATTTCAAGCAAGGATGGATATTTGAATGGCCGAAAGAAAGATCCTTTAATAAATTTTTCATTTTCAAATCTAGGTGCTTAGGATTTCCCTCTCTCTTCCCCCTTGGCTGACCTGGTGTGACTTAGCTTGAACTCTACAGTTCCCTACAAAATGGTGTCTACAGGACTACAATCAGTTTCTCTCAACATTTAAACAGATTGAACTCTACAGTTCCGTACAAAACGGTGTCTACAGGACTGCAATCAGTTTCTCTCAACATTTAAACAGATTGAACTCTACAGTTCCCTACAAAACGGTGTCTACAGGACTGCAATCAGTTTCTCTCAACATTTAAACAGATTGAACTCTACAGTTCCCTACAAAACGGTGTCTACAGGACTGCAATCAATTTCTCTCAACATTTAAACAGAGTAGGTTGCACACACAAAAAGCATTTGTTAAGCTTTCACTTACAATGCTCTGTAATTAAGCAGGTCACCATATTGGTCAGCCATAGGGCTCTTTGTTTCTACTTGAGTGGTTGCTTCCTTCCCCTGTAACTGAAGTAAATTGACTCTTACATTAAGAGCTGTAATACTTACCTTATAGCTTTAGGACACCTTAGGAAACCTTGTAAAGTGCAATAGCCCCGCTACGTGCTACAATTCAGTACAGGCATCATTTTCAGATCTAGGTGCTTAGGATTTCCCTCTCTCTTCCCCCCTTGGCTGACCTGGTGTGACTTAGTGTAAGTTTCTTCATTGTATGGATCTTTTACTGTTTTTTTGTGCAATTGAATGACCTGCTGCTAAATTCTGATTCTGCACAGACTGCTCTATTTTTTTTTTCAGAGGCTCTATAAGTAGCTAGTGACTTTACTGAATTTCTGTGGTAATATTTGTGTTTAAACTGAACCTGTACCTAGAGAAAGTGTATAATCAGAGCTCCTCCTTGCTGCATGTTTTTATTAATGCTTAAATTGCACACACACATTGAAGAAGTGCTTTTATGACTTGTATAACTTGGGATAGCTATACCTGAAGTGCTTTTACTGGCAATTTTCCAGTTGTACAATTGTGAATAATTGATTGTTTTTTCTGGTATATCTTTAAAATCTGGCAAGTGTTTATTTACTGCATTGCTCTCTTGCTTAGGTTTCTTAGCTATAAATCTTAGTTCATTCTGAAGTATGCTACTTTACCCCCCCCCCACCAAACCTTTCTGAATGCATTATTATATGATAACTGCCTGTTGTTGCCTTCATGCTTACCCTAGAATCTCTGCTTTTCTTTTTTCCTAGTTGAACTCTATAGTTCCCTACAAAACAGTGTCTACAGAACTGCAATCAGTTTCTCTCAACATTTAAACAGAGTAGGTTGCACACACAAAAAGCATTTGTTAAGCTTTCACTTACAGTGCTTTGTAATTAAGCAGGTCACCATATTGGTCAGCCATATGGCTCTTTGTTTCTACTTGAGTGGTTGCCTCCTTTCCCTGTAACTGAAGTAAAGGACTCTTACATTAAGAGCTGTAATACTTACCTTATAGCTTTAGGACACCTTAGGAAACCTTGTAAACTGCAATAGCCCCACTACGTTCGCCCTCGCTACTCTCGGGCTCTCTTCGCTCCCCTCCCTGCCCCCAATTTCCTCCCGCCCCCAGTACCTCTAAATTTATAGTACTATAGCCACTCCCCCACTTTCTAGATCCTATCTGCTTTCATCTGAGATAATTCCACCCACCCCCATTCTATTACATACATTTTAATAGCACCTATTAGCTTTCATCTGGCATTCTCCCATCCCCCTTCCAGTACCTTTACCTCACCACTCTATCTTCTGGTGTTGCATCACCAGGTAAAACAGTTCCTTAACTCACTAGCTGAATCACAGATAATGATATACTCCTCTTTACTACCCCTCTTGTTCACACCATACCTCCTTACCTTGTATGAAAACCAGTTTCTCACGGGATTTCAGGTCCCAAAAGGCCATACTATCTCCCCAGCTGTAAATCCTTCCACCTTCAACCATACTTACAGTACCAGATCCTATCCAACATCTTGTTCAGTCTATCAACATCTCAACCCCAGGCACATTAGCTCTTGATCCAAACACTACCACAAACTAATAAACAAATTCCTGAAGTTCATCACTAAGTATAGACTCAACCTAATACTTGGTGGTGATATTCACCCCAATCCTGGCCCACTCACTTCAGATACACATACCCCCTCTACTTGCAATATAAGCTACAAACCTACAATTAATAGGCCAACTAACTCTCTCCTAGTCTGTCATCTCAATATTAGAAGCATTAATAACAAGGTACATGAATTGCATGCACTTCTGGATGTCCACTCCCCTGAGATTCTCTGTTTATCTGAAACCTGGTTAAAACCTAACACTAAAGACAATGAAGTGTTACCACCTGGGTACAACATACACAGGCTGGATCGTGCTTCGAGGAAGGGGGGTGGGGTAGCTGTAGTCTATAAATGTGAGTTGAATGTCACCATATATGTAATACAACCTCCTCAGATTAATAATTCGAAGATTCTTGCCACCAAATTGCAACTTAATAAAAATAAATGCATTAATATCGTCTGCATGTACATTCCCCCAGGTAACAATATATCTACATTTGAAGATATCCTGCACTGGCTATCATGTCACTACCCCCAAGAAACCCTACTACTTGGAGACTTTAACATAGACTAGGGCACCTGTTCCTCAGAATCCCCAACCACCCATATTAACCTGCATGCATTTACACAAATCATATCCACCCCTACCAGGATAGGTAAACCCAACCAAAAAGAAAGTATACTTGACTGGGTACTCATAAACAGTAACCCCCAATTGTACACCTCTGGTACCCTCCTTAATGGCCTAAGCGATCACCTTCTCACATATGTAATTAAGCACAAAACCATTAATTCCCAACAACCGTTACTCAGAAAGGTTAGAAACAATAAAAACTTTGACCCTGCCAAATTCCAACAAAAACTAAACTCATGTAATTGGTCTATTCTAAAACACCTCCCTTTAGAGGAAGCAGTAGCATACTTTAACAACAAATTCCTTGAGATCCTTGATTTGCATGCACCTGTTTGCTCAAAGAGAACCAAGGCAAAAACTGCAACATGGCTTTCTATAGAGTCTAAACTCAAAATTACCCTTAGAAACAAAGCATGGGCTTTATGGTGTTCTTCTAAAGACCCTCAAGATCACATTAAATACAGGCAATCCAGGAACGAAACCAAAAAATTAATTTTACAAGACAAAAAACAATACTACTGTAATTTACAGACAGTAAATCAAAATAACCCTCAGAAGTTTTGGGCAGGTTTAAATAATCTACTACATCCTGGACACACTTCAACCCCAATCCCTGCTGCTACTATTGATAAAACCCCTGAAGATGTTTCTGATAGTTTTAACCAATTCTTTACTGAGACAATTCAAGCCCTAGCTAGCCAACTACCTCCTAGCTCCCCTGGTACTGAAAGTAGCACCCCTAGAAACCTACTCACGTTCAGCTTCCAACCAGTTGCCACTTCACTTATCCATACCTTGATCAAAAAATTAAAACCCACTACACTTTCTGCTGATCAACTCCCTGCCGAGTACCTACAAAAATCAGCTGATGCTATTGCTTACCCCGTCTCAATACTAATCAATCGAACCATAGTAGAAGCTAAAATTCCCACCATCTGGAAAATATCCTATGTAATTCCACTTCACAAAGGAGGCAGCTCTACTGAATTCTCCAATTATAGGCCAATAGCTATACTCTCTCCACTTGCAAAGATTATGGAAAAATGTATTCATAGACAACTCATGCACCACCTAATCCAAAATCGCCTTATGGCAGACACTCAGCATGGCTTCCGTCCTCATCACAGCACTACTTCAGCCCTCCTAGCCTTTACTAACACCATAAACCATAATCGCAACAATAATTATATATCCTCAGCCCACTTTTTGGATCTTTCCAAGGCATTTGATATGGTTGATCACCAACTTTTAATCCACACCCTGCAAACAGTCTGTCTAGATACTGGAGCCCTCCAATGGTTTCAATCCTACCTGAATGGTCGACAGCAGGCTGTCCTCTGGCAGAACAAACTCTCTAACCTTCTACCTAACACCCTTGGAGTACCACAAGGCTTTATACTAGGGCCCTTGCTGTTCTCCATCTTTATTAACAACCTTTATACTGTCATCCCAAAAGTCAGCTGTATCCAATATGCTGATGACTCTAGTCTGATTTGCTCAGCCACATCTCCAGTAGAGTTATGGTCAGCTACCCAGACCACCTTTAATACAATAGAAAACTGGCTTTCTGAACATCATGTGATCCTAAATCCCAAAAAAACTAAAATGCTGTTATTTTCACCAACACGTAGGTCTACCGCTTTTACCTTTACCATAAAATCAAATGATGGCACAATAATCTCCCCTGACCTATCTACAAAACTATTAGGTGTCATCATAGACAATAATCTAAAATTTGACCTACATGTTAACCAGACTATCAAAACCATCAATAAAAAATTCGGGTCACTTTACAGAATAAAAGCCTTCCTAACCCCTCCAGCTAAAATTGCCATAGCTCGCTCTCACCTTCTTTCAACCCTTCTGTATGCATCCCCTCTACTCTCGAATTTGAACAAGACTGTCCTTAACAAACTCTCAATTTGCTACCACCACATTGCCAGGTTTGCCCCTGGGCTACGTTTTAGGACACATCATTGCATCAATCTAAATCAGCTTGGGTGGCTTGAACTACCCACCCTAATCCAGTATAACCAACTGATTATGGCCTATAAAATCCTCTATAATCCGGACAATACTCCTGCACTTAAAAATATTATCACCCCCTATAACAATCCTAGACCTCTTCAATCCTCTAACAAACTGCTAATTCAGACTAGCAAAATTATCACAGCCGGTGATTCTCTCTTTGCAAACTCTGTAAGTAGATCCTGGAACTCTCTTCCAGCTGATACGTCCTTCTACATGGCACACTTCATCTCATCCAGAAAAAAAGAGGTAATTGTTCCCCTCTACTCATCACTCATTAGACCCATTATAGAGTACAACGCCCCTTTTGGTATGTACCTCACAAGACATCTACAACAATTGGAAAGGCCACAGAAATACCTCACAAAGAGGATTACCGTCGCCAAACAGATGCCCTAGGCAAACCGTCTCAAAAAACTCCAGCTTTACTCCGTCGCATATCACCTACTCAGAGGCGATCTCTGCCTAACATACAAAGCTATGTCAAACCTAGAGCTGTTGAACATGCTCCACGTAAAGAAATCCCAATCCCTCCGAGCTACACGCTCTAGGGACCTAAACCTTGTCACCACAATAAACAGAACATGTCGGAGGGATAGATTCCTGTCCCAGAGACTCCCCATACTCTGGAATAAACTACCTATCCATATCAAACAAAGCTCCTTATCAGCACTCTTCAAGAAAAATCTTGATGATTAGATGGGAAATAGGAAATTCACCCTGGGGATCATCTCTGTGGCTCTGCTTGACAGTGGCACAGGAAAATAATTTTCTTGGATGGCAAAAGCCAGGGTACCTTTTTGGCTGGGCTTGTATAGGCCCCAGGGCCGATAGCCTAGTACCTACCTATGAACCTATGAAGAACTTGAAATGCCTATTATGTATGAAAGATGGTGTAATGGCCATGAAAAATAGAATGAGAAAAGGAACTTTTCGATGTGGAAGATGCCTGGCATGTCATAGTATTGATACCAGTAACCTATTTAAACATCCCGCCACTGGAATCGAGTATAGATTCTCCAGTCAAGCTGACTGTCAAACCCAACATGTGGTATATTTGGCCACTTGTTCTGTCTGTTCTGCCCACTATGTGGGCAAAACTGACCAGATGTTCAAGAATAGGGTTTTGAGACATTTACGTGACATCCAAAATAAAGACACAAAAAACTGTCTTGCTAGTCATATTATACAATTTTCTTCCCATCATTTTTATTTCAGATTTATTTCTGGCATAAAGCAAGGAGATATTACCAATGATACAGAATGTAATGAGGTGAAATGGATTGTTAATTTAAGAGCGGATAGACAGAGAGGCTTAAATGCGGTCGTTCCGCTACGATCCATTTTAAAGAACAGAAGGCCTCCATTGGACATTGAGAAGATGTGTTCATTTCAAAATATTCTGATTGGCTGATAACCGATAGGACACTAAAAAGGCATTGGCCTGAAAGCAACTTTATGATTGGATGAAGCAATTTTTACCATTTGTTTATCATCATTGGAGATTGAGTAGATGTGCTCATCTCTATACATCTTGATTGATTGTTAACTGATAGGACACAAAAAAGGCGTTGGCCCCTAAGTGATTTTATGATTGGATGGAAGTATTTTTTAAACTGAGTTTCCCCATTCCACTATACGATCAGATGAAGGATAACTCTGAAAGCGCTTATTGTACTAAACTGAGGGGATTTTATCTTACCTTATTTTATTTGTTTTGTGTCTCATTATGAAAACATACATGGTGGTGTTTTTTGACGTTTCTACTCAGTGTTTTAATTGTGGGTGCTTTGGTGAACTTCAAAATAATGGCCTGAGATACTTCTCTACTGAGACGTCAATACATTTGATGTAAAACTCCTTTATATTTAATCTGAAAAATGTATATAGATTTTTAATTGCAGTATGTTATGGCTGCAATACTGTACTTTCGAGCCACTAAAGCAATGGGGTGAAATATATAGGTGTCCTACTACACCAATGCATCTCTTTTTCACTGGACTTGTAACCCCCCCCCCACCAAAGTTTAGACTCATTTGCAATACACTTCAATCTAAGACGACAAATTTGTATGATTCTTTATAGCTGGAACCACTAAGTGCATTTTGTAATGGAAGGTCATGATATGGTAGTATTCTGAAAAATTTGCTTCAGTACTTTGTGTGGTTACGGATAAATGGTCCTTTGTTGCTAGGTGCTACCAGCATATCTCTCAACCTCTTAGCACAAGAAATCCAGACAAAGCCAAAATAATGTGGGTAGATAGGCCCAAAAAATAGGCACAAATTAAAACATTGCTCTTACAAACTTAGAAAGTTGTTAAACAGTTTTTACTTTAGAATACATTTTCTGAAGGGTATGAATTCTGAAATTCAAATGTATGTCATAATTTAGTGACTTCAATCCTCAGTGATTTACCAGTAAGCTACAAATCTTATGAGACAGATCAAAAACAGCAGGCAAAAATCTGGACATTTTGAGAAAATCTGGACAGTTGAGAGGTATATCAGTAGTCTTATGGAAGCAGTTGGATGCTCTGGTTTTGCTATTTGTTTCACAGAAATAAACATTTTATATTTTTTTCAACCTGACAAGCAGAATTTATCTCAGTCATATCATTGGTGTTCTGTCAGTTGTACACATGCTGTACCCATCATACACACAGCATGAAACAGACACATGGATCAGTATATGCTGATGCACTTAAATGCAACCCTCCTAAACTTCAAAGACCACCTACATGAAGTACACATAATAAATGTTCACAGCAACCTTGAATGCACCCTTCCAAAACAGCAACATCCACATCAACACAAACAATCCTATTTCATGGAGTCTCTACTTCTAAGCCCATAAGGCATGCCGGCACACAATCCAACATTCTGGTCATTGGAGACTCCATTGTGAGACACACTGATGTCCCTCTCACCAGACTGAGTAAAAAGAAAACTACAGTCAGTTGCTTATTAGAGGCTAGGATCTGCCACATTACACACGCACACAGGTCATTGGACTACAAGTACCAGTATGATTCCATCATAGTCCATGTGGGTATAAATGACCTGGAAAGTACCTCCCTAGACTATATGAAGAGAGACATGATGAAGCTCTCAGAATATGTATCTCAGGCTGCAATGATCCGTTCATTGAACAGCATTTTACCTTCTCCAAGGATGATGTCACAATGCTAACAGAAGATTATGGACTTTAATAATTGGCTTAGTTTCTGGTGTCATTCTAAAGGGGTGCAATATTTGTCAGCATGGAATGAGAGGGTCAACAGACCATGCTGCTTTGCCAAGGATAGTCTGCACCTCTCCCCTCTAAACTTTTGAATATTAGCTAAAACATTGCCCTCCCCACAGAGCCTTTTTTAGGCAATGCTAAACTGAAAATACTTCCGAAATTGCAAATCAAAATCAAGAAAATCTAAAGGTGTTACTACTCAATGCTAGGAGTCTAAACAATAAATTCTAATCCCTACAGGATCTCTTCATCCTAGAGAAAGCTAATGTCTGTGCAATCATTGAGACATGGTTTAAAGCCATGGAGAGCACCCCAGCAGAGCAAGTCTATAATCCCTTGCTCACATTGAGACCAGCTACTACACAGGCAGGAACTAAAGTTGGAGGTGTCTTGATTTACATAAATAACAAATATACCTCAAGGCTGGTCAAACAGGACAATTCACTTGAGCATCTCCACATTCAAATCAACATAGGCAAAATCCCATATCCTTTCCTTGCAAGCTATATGTCCCCCTCTATGATCCAGGAAACCCATAACATGTATTTAATCTTACTGGAAACACTCATCAACCAACCCAATCTCATATTTATGGGTAACTTTAATTATCCCACTATTCACAAAAACCCTATATAAGCATGTTAATAGCTGAATAGAAGCAACTGTACCCACCAGGAATATGTACAGAACTATCTTCAAAAAAACAAGCCACCCTAACAGAATCACAACATCAATAGGCTTTATAACAGAAGGAAGAAAATGATGACATAAATTGGGAGGTGTAGCACCTGGCAAGATAACATTGCTCATATCAAATTAAACAAACACTTCAGAGGACAAATAAAGTCTACCAAAGCCAAATTTAAGGTAAATGTGTCCTCCCAGATCAATTACAACCACAAGATATTCTTTAATTATGTCTGCAACCTCAAAGGCAATACACAATTGTGTGCACAGCTCATTAGTAATGGAGTCACCTATATTGAGCCAGAAGATATAGCAAACCAACTGGCAGACTGATACAACTTTAAATTTACCACCCCCAGCCTCCCCTCAGGAAATGCCATCAAATATAACTCCCACCACTATCATTAATGAACAGGTCCTCAATGCTCTCTTTAAGGCCAAGAACACTGCATTGATTGGCCCAGACAATATCTCAGACTACCTTCTACCTAGCATGAAACATGCCCTATCAGGCCCACTGGAATAACTATTCAACTGTAGCTTCCAAACAGGCTTTGTACCTCATGAATGCAGAACAGCAACTGTCATCCCTCTGTGCAAAGGAGGGCCATCTACAGACTATGGAAACTGCAGACCCATAAGTCTAACTAGTCTCATATGCAAACCCATGGAAAGAATTATCATTGTAATGATCAGTAATGACATAGGAAATCTCCAGACACTGGACCCAACTCAGTTTGGTTTTGTTAAGGGCAGGTCATGCCAACTCAGCCTGGTGGACTTCTTTCAGAAGGTCACCAAAGCAATGGATGAGGGCAAAATGGTTCACACTGCCTACCTTGACCTGCTCAAAACATTTAACACAATACCCCAGTTGGGCATTGTTGACAAACTCAAGAGGTTAGGTATAAACTTTTATGTCTCCTGTTGGATGGCCAGCTGCTTCAAAGGCAGGACCCAGGAAGTTAGAACTGGGGAGTCTGCCTCTACAAAGAGACCAATCACAAGTGGAGTCCCTCAGTGATTGGTCCTGGGACTTCTCCTTTTTGGCTTCTACTTCTCTGAGGTCAAAGCCAATGTTAAGTGCTTCTAGCTGACCAGATTTATAGAGAGCTGCAAATTAGGAGCAATCATAGAATCCTCCACCAACACTAATGTTCTCCAGGAAGGGCTGACACAGTGAGATAACTTGTTTCAGACCAATGGACTAAAACTAAAACTAATTGTCTAGAAATACATAATAGTATCTTTTGAAAAGTCATTCACCCTGGTAACTATCAAATTGACAACACATTCCTAAGAGTCAACCCAATAGTCATGGACCTGGGGACACACATAGACAATAACCTAGCCTTTAACCATCATGTATTTAAGTTCAAGGAGATCATTGTTTCACTGTATTTGGCATTCATTAGACCTGTCAATACCCCCCTTTGGTATGCACCTAAACAGGCACATCCAGCAACTGGAATGTCTACAGAAGTTCCTCACTAAAAGAATACACTGTGTAAACAACATGCCCATGCAGACTGTCTCAAAGCCCTAGCCCTATATTTCGTCTCCTACAAGCTGTTGAAGGGAGATCTATGCCTGGCATGCAAGGAATTATTGGCACCCTGATGGACCTTCTGCATAACTGCAAAACAAATAGCACCAGAATTATCCATTTTAAAGACTTAAACCTTGATTGTGATATAAAAAGGACCTTCTGGCGAGATAGGTATGTATTCCAGAGACTACCCTCTCTCTGGAAAATGGCTCCCCCTTCATGGGGAGTGGAGTTCCTCCCTAACCCAATTCAAGTGTAACTTGGACAGCTAGATGGGGAACAGGAAATTCAGCCTTGGTTTTGCAACCTGTAAATGGTTCATCTCCCAAGCCCCTGCTTACACTTTTCAAGGATACCAGAACTTGTCAGAGCTTTGGGATGCATAGCTAGGCTTAAGGAGGCCCTAGTGATCATTAAACTAGTACATATCTATGAACCTATGAACATATAATGAAATAAGAACCTAAAGTAATACAGTTTTATATGGAAAAATATTTTCTGTAATTTTATGTTATTGCAAGGTACACATTATAAGTACTTTGACAGGCATGTTCATATTTTAAATTTTGTTGTCTGCTTTACTTATGGTAGTAGATGTCAATATATAAATGAGTTAACTATTTGTCCTTTTTTATCTCATTAACTGCCACTGTAAACCTCTGACCATGTGCTTTCAGCAACTTCTGGCACTTCTGAAAGACATTCTTACAGATTTTCTACACTAGCATCCTGACATCTGGGCTCTGTACCACCAGGTCCAACCAGAAGGCTGTGGAAAGGCAACAGCACACAATTCTAAGCATTTTAGCCAAATGAATCTACCAGAAGACTTGCTCAGTCCTGTTTCCAGTCCCCTGTACATAAATTTCAATTTCACTAGCAGAACATTATGCATAAATATACATGTTTTAGAGCTTTATGCAAAACAACATTTTCTGTCTTTCTTCATCTGTCCTTAACTGCCTTGAAGTATTGCATTTTTAAACTAATCTTCCATGTAAACTAACATATGTGAAGTTGTTAAATCTTACCGTTTATTCTCACTGATGAGTTTGGAGTTGATCCTCGGCTCCGACACAGCCGATAGCAAAGCTCAAGGTTTGCCAGTAGCTCAAGACCAAGCCCCTTATCCCATGATGCACTGCTGGAATTACCTCAGATCTAGTTTGGCGCAGCACAGATCTCGGTGTTCCAGATAGCTCGGACCAATATTAATTGATAGATTCATCTATATGCAAGTTTAAAAACTTTTTTTCTTGACTTCTTGATAGGATAGTATATATATATATATATATATATATATATATATATATATATATATATATATATATATATATAAAATCTCTATAGTTTTAGACTTAGACTTAGTTTTAGATAAGTGCCCTGTGTTGGCTTGTGTTTTTCTATAGTGTTGGCCTAAGAGTTGGCCTTGTATTTATCCACATTCTTAGGAGTACTTTGGTAGATAATTTCTTGAGTGTGTTGTTTCAATTCTTTAAAATTGTTTAAATTGATAATAGAGATGTCTGACAAGAAAGAGAAGCCACATCCTAAATCTAGTTTAAAAAAATGTCCGGATTGTGGACAAAAATTTCAGTCACTGACAGGCATGTTCAATGTGTTTATTGTCTGGGGGCTAAACACCTCCAAAACTCTTGTAGTATCTGTCACTCCTTCTCTTCCAGGGTACTTTTTGAGAGAAGGAGGAAATTAGTGGATAGGGATTTAATTCAGCACCCTTTCTCCGAAGCACTGGGTGACCAGGATGGTGCTAGTAGATCCTCAAAATCTTCCAAGTCTTCAGGTGACTCGAAAGCATCAAAAAAGGCTAAAACAATGGAGGGTATAGGGTCATCGGTTCCACTGTCCTCGGAACCAAGTGTCCCTTCTGTTTGGAGCCAGCTCAAAGCTTTGGAGCCAGTTTCTGAGATTCCCTCATCTCCTCTGCTCCAATCAGCACCCTCTGTGCACTCCTCGAAGTCTTCTGTGAGCATCTCAGATCTGGATATGGACCAGTTGGTGCAGATGCTTTTACGGGCACCAGGCCTTGCCAAATTGTTGTCGGCTCCGACTCCTTTGTTGGAGCTGTAGACCATTAACCTGGACTTGACTACTCCTCCTCTGTGCCTTACTGGACTTTTGGAGCTGAAGGAGCCCAACCTGATGGTTGTTGAGCCTGTGGAGCCGAGACCTGCACTGGTGTTATCAGTTCCATCTACTCGGATGTCCTCGGTGCCGACCAGGAACTGTAGGAGACGACACTCTCCTGTCTGGTCCGGGGAGGATAGTCGTACCAATTTGTCCATGCTGACTCTTCCTCTCTGGGCTTTGGCTTGGATGAGCTCGGCTCCTACTTTGGGCTCAGAGCCCATGGCCTCAGTGCAGGAGGATCGGCGGTCCCTTCGGATCTGTCTACCCCTTCTCATTGGAGCCATGGTGCATTCGATGCCATGAGGAGAGTCCTGTCTCCAAAGACATCATCAGCAACAGGTCTGGCTTCCTCCTCCCCTCAAGCGCCTGTGTCCGTTCCTGCTGGTCCACCCAAGCGTAGAGACCCTGAGCCTCAAGTAGCCCCACAGGGTGCCCCCTGCTCTTCTGAGACCTCCCCAGATCCTCCCACTGAGGAGGTACCCAGGAAGAGACTGTGCAAGAGGAGGCACTTGGACTCCCCCACAGGAGTCTTTGACATCTGACACTGACTTGGATGAGTCAGAAGGGTCCCCTCAATCCCCCTCTGAGGATATCTCCTTTGCAGAGATATTAGAGATCTTTAATCAGAGGGGTGGTTGGCAGTCCAAAAGCCCTACTGAAGATGAGTCAGTTCTCTTGAAGGCTTTCGGGTCTCAACCTTCCACTTCTTGGGTGTCTCCACCTTACGATGAGCTCATGGAGCTGATCTCTCGTAAGGCATGAGAGTCTCCAGAGGCCATGGAACCTGTCCCTTGGAAGCCAAATAAGTTCATCTCTGCCCCAGTGGACATAGCCTTTTTGACTAAGGGAGTGCCTGTTGATTCCATGGTGGTGACTGCAGCCACCAAAAAGGAAACATCTGAGACGTCCTCATCTATCCATCCTCCTAACAGAGATTCTAGGATCATGGATAGATATGGGAAACACATGTTTAGTTCAGCGACCTTTTCCCTTCGATCACTGAACTATTTGACCCATTTTACATGACTACAAAGAGATCTCCTGAAAGAGCTAGGAGATACTGTCCATGGTACAGTAGCTGCAGGGGTTGCCGACAAAGTTAACACACAGCTCACTACCCTAAACTCGATTGTGAACTCGTCCATGCGTCTCATATCTTACGCAGCTGATGGTTCGAGTAGAGCTGCTAGTTCAGGCATTGCTTTGCATAGACAAGCCTGGATACATCTCTGTTCCTTTGTGGAGCCTTTCAAGTCATCCTTTATCAACACCCCATTTGATGGCTTATCCTTGTTTGGGCCCAAGGTAAAGGAAACTCTAACCAGGTGTGAGCAGGAAGGCAAGACTATCTGCTGTTGGAGTCTGTTTTTCTACCCCTACTTGGCCCTATCCCAAGGGCCCTAAGGGCGGAAAGATATGGTTCTGAAAAGCACAGGGAGCCTTTCAGGACACACACACATGGAGAAACCCCCTCTAGAGGCAGAGGAGGGGGTTATAATGGAAGATGCTGCCTGCGCGGCAGGTGGGGGTCTGCAACAGCAGGGTGACAGAGGCCAGTTCTCTGGTCATCCCTACCAGCGCTCCTGAAAGGAGACCCAGCTGTCCGGCTCTGAAGGCAGTTGGTGGTCACTTATCTTTGTACCCAGAAGCCTGGCTAAGCATAATGTCTGATACCTGGGTACAAAGCATCATTTCCAGAGGGTATTTCATACCGTTCTCTTCCCCTCCCACTCCTATTAACAGAATCGCAGATGTTCCACCCAGCCTCAGGGAAGAAGCAACTATAGAGGTCCGCAAGTTGCTAGAAAAAAGAGTCATCCAGCCAGTCCCAGCAGACCAAGTTGGATTCGGAACTTACTCAAGATTCTTTTTGGTTCCAAAGAAAACAGGGGACTGGAGATCTATCTTGGATCTCAGCAGACTAAACCAATTTGTAAAAAAAGAGAAGTTCCGAATGGTCACGCTTCAGGCCATTCTTCCCTTTCTAGGGAAAGGTGATTGGAGATGTGCTCCATTGATCTCAAGGACGCGTACTACCACATAAAGGTGGACAGGCACTCCAGAGATCACCTGCATTTCCAGCTGGGAGCCAATCACTACCAGTTTCGAGCCTTGCCCTTTGGTCTCACTACAGCCCCCAGAGTGTTCACCAAATGCATGGCAGTGGTCACGGCTCACCTGAGGCATCTAGGATTCCAGGTGTTTCCATATCTAGACGATTGGCTCTTCACTACTACCACCAGGCATCAATTGATTTGGGCAACACAATCTACTCTGACACTCTTCCACCCCTTAGGTATTACAGTCAACTTTGAAAAGTCTGCCTTGTCGCCATCGCAGCATACCGTCTTTATAGGAGCAGAGTTAGATACCTCAACCACCACTCTACGTCTTCCAGTTGAAAGGGTCTCACTTCTTCGCCAACACATCAACTCATTGGTGTCAAAGAACAGAGCTACAGCAGCAGAGGTCTTGAAGGTACTAGGTTTGATGGTGGCAGCAATTCTAGCCATTCCACTCGCAAGGATGCATATGCAAATTCTTCAATGGCTCCTGTTCGCTCAATGGTCTTACCAGAAATTACCAATGAACCATATGATTCTCATCACAAATTCTTGCAAGAGAGACCTTTGGTGGTGGTTGACGTCTCTTCATGTCACAATAGGAAGACCCATTGTGCCCCCCCCCAGTAGCCACTGTGACCACAGACACTTCCCTGATAGGGTGGGGGGGCATTTTCAGGGAAAGACTGCCCAAGGCACATGGACGAATCAAGAGTCACATCTGCATATCAATGTTCTGGAGCTGAGAGCAGTACTTCTGGTGTTGCAGTACTTCCAGGACTCTCTTCCTCTAGGGACAATTGCAATTCAGACAGACAACATGTCAGTGGTCTGGTACTTGAACAAACAGGGCGGAACCAATTCTTATCCCCTTTGTCGAGAAGCCCTCAGGGTATGGCAATGGGCTGTGTCATCCCAGCGTTTTCTGTTAGCAATGCACATCCCAGAAAAATCCAACATGATAGCGGACAAGCTGAGCAGGGCAATCCTGTTGCCTCACGAGTGGTCTCTCAACCAACACATTGCGGACTTGATTTTCCACATATGGGGCCAGTCTTGCTGTGACCCCTTTGCCAGTCACATCAATACCAAATGCAGAAGCTACTTTGCCCTAATACCACCTCCGGGATATCCCCCGAGAGACGCACTCGTACACGATTGGCCTCCGGGTCTTGTATATGCATTCCCACCAATTCCATTGATACCCAGGTTTTTACAGAAATCAAAATCGCTGGGAAGGACTGTTGTCCTCATAGCCCCCCATTGGCCTCGACAGATTTATTTCCCTTTTCTTCACCATCATCTGCTGGAGGATCCATTGGCCCTGGACCCAGTTCCAGACTTCCTGACACACCCGTCAGGGGACTTCCATCCTTCACTGCAGTCTCTAAAGCTGACTGCTTGGCTGATCCACTTCCCCAAATAGCCAGGCTTCATTCACTCTCAGATGACACAAGACAAATTCTATTGTCATCTCATAAGCCATCTACCAGAAAACTATATCGCAGCAAGTGGAAAAGGTTCTCCATTTGGGCCAGTATACAAAAAATTGACCCTTTCCGAGCTCCTTTGTCATCCATTTTAGAGTTTTTGACAATGATTTTTAAGGAAGGAGCAGCAGCTGCCACAGTTCAGGTTCAGTTAGCCGCCATATCAAATTTCCAACTTGGATTCGATGGGTTAAATATTATGGCCCATAAATTATCTAAGGTTTTTCTCAAAGGTGTTTTTCACATGAGACCTCCTGTCAAAATCCCTTATTCTCCCTGGAATTTGAATTTTATGCTGTTTCAAATAATTCTCCCTCCCCTTCGAACCAGCATCATCTTGTGATCTCAATTTTTTGTCCTGGAAAACTATTTTTCTAGTGGCCATTACTTTTGCCCGCAGAGTGTCAGAACTTCAAGCATTATCTACCAGACCTCCTTATATGCTTTTCCATGCTGATAGAGTATCTCTCAGAACAAATCCCTCCTTTTTGCCTAAAGTCTGTTCTGAGTCCAATATCAATCAGGTCATTGAGTTGCCAGTCTTTTTTCCCAACCATTCCAACAAATTGGAATACATGATGCACAAACTTGACATACACAGACAGCTCAGATTTTATCTTGATAGAACTAAGGATATTAGAAAATCAGATCAACTCTTTGTATCCTTTTCAGAGGCCAGAAAAGGTAGACCAGTGGCTAAAGCAGCCCTTTCAAAATGGTTATAAGATTGTATCTCATTTGTTCATGCAAATGCTAACATACCTTTGCCACACAAAGGAAAGGCTCATTCAACCAGAGCCGTTTCTACGTCTTCTGCCTTTCAAGCTAAATTGCCCCTTGACAACATTTGTGCTGCAGCCAATTGGTCTAAGTCTCATACCTTTATCACTCATTATAAAATAGATAAGGCTTTCAGGGACAGGTCTTATTTTGATTCCACGCTCCTGAAAAATGTATTCCCGTGAGCCACCCAGGATTGCGGGTGCTAGGGACGCTACCAATCAGTGAGAATAAACAGCGAGATTTAACAACTTCACATAAAGAAGTTATGTACTCACCATAACGTTCCATGTGAGTTGTTTATCTCGCCTTTATTCTCACGTCCCTCCCTCCATCCCCCTCCTGGCTGACAGTTGACCTAGAGGCTGGTATCATCCCGGTTGTTCAATACTTCTTCCTTCTTGGAGAGTGCTCCCCTTACAGGGGTATATATACATGCGGCAAACAAGATCTGAGGTAATTCCAGCAGTGCATCATGGGATAAGGGGCTTGGTCTCGAGCTACTGGCAAACCTTGAGCTTTGCTATCGGCCGTGTCGGAGCCAAGGATCGGCTCCGAACCCATCAGTAAGAATAAAGGAGAGAGAAACAACTCACATGGAATGTTATGGCGAGTACATAACTTCTTTTTATCTGGCTAACCTGATGGCTTAGTGATAGGAACTCTGCCTCACAAAACATAGTCTGAGGGTCAGGCCTGACATCTGCTCTCTGTGTGACATTTCAGATGTTCACTCTCTGTGAAGGCAGTGGGCTTTTTCTGGGTACTTCAGTTTTCTCCCCACTTTCTGAAAAGATGTTGGCTGACTGGCTAAACCAAACTGTCCATATATATGTTGAACAGATCCTTGCCCTTGTCGAAGTCACAGATATGCATCAGTTACTTATCAAATTAACAAACAAAATAAAGCATTAAAACCATTTATAAAACACAGAAGTAGCTTAAATGGCACTATACCAAAGGCAGTATATATACATAATTTATAAAGGCATTAAATACTTAATAAAATGGCTTTCACTGTATGTAAAGGAGTATTACCCTAAACTGTAATCTCAGCTTAGGATACAGTAGATCAGTGAATTAAAATATGTCACTTGTTTAGTCATGTATATAAAAGTAATTATACAATAAAGTTGTGCACAGCACATATTTTATAGTTATAGAAACGTCATGGCAGATTTCATAAAAAGAAATATTTTCAAAAATATTGGTAATCTTTTGTTCTTTTATAGTCACTAATATAAGAACAAACATTAAAACCAAAAGTTTTGCAAATGCTATGAATATGATTGCAAACACCAGAAACTATTTCCAGGCATAGTTCCAGATCCTACGTTCTAATAATAATGCTGGGAGATAAAATGTACAATGAATACTGTGGTCTTTTATGAATCTGTTTAATGGGTCATGCTATATCCTTATATGAAGTACTTTTTTTTCACTTGTCCAAGATGGAGATACTTTTACAACATGATTCAAAACTGTGCAATGAATAATCTTCAAAGTGAATGAAATGACTTATAATATTTCTTTCTGCCTGTCTTCCTCAGCATGGCACTTTATAGCCTGTCAGAATACAGTGTGCTGATCTCATCTGTGTGGTTATGGATTGCTGCTGTCTGAAGCAGTCATCCATGTGCAGTAAGAGATAAGGCTGCAGGCTGCCACATTATTCTTAAAGCACAGGACAGCATCCATGGCTTTGTCCTTGACTTTGCACTTACCTACAAAATGAAAGCTACAGCTCAGGGGATCTAATAATTAGCTTAGCTGCTTTCCAAAGTTATGGAAATACTGTGCCACATATTACACACATAGGCTTTTAATATTATTGATACAGTGTGCACTGTATGTGAAATAACACTGCTGTTGTCACACTGAAATTGAATTTTTGAATAATATAAAACCTTTTACTCACTCTACTTCTTGCTAATGTCATCCTGCACTTCTCTCGTAATCTCTTCTCATACTAGAAGTCATCGGCTTTCACTGAAGAAATATGGACATAACTGTATTGACCTTCTTATATGAATGCTAATTCCTTTAATTATCATGGCAACTGCCTAGCAAGTATTACATGATTATATATACACTTTAAATTCTGAAAATCTGTATTTAATATGAAATAACTCTGAAATTACAGTTTTCATTAATGTTTTACTATATTTGCGTGCCATATTTCTTGAATGTATATTGTTCAGTTACTTCCTGTCTCGTGCCTGGGTTATGGCTAAAAAGGTTCTTCATTTCAAATCACCTACCTTGTTAACAACTAAAAAAATACAAATTAACACATGTAACTAAATTGATATATACCAGCATGGGGAGGGCTGTGAAATAAAAGTTGAAATACAATGTTTAAGAAAGCTCATCCCTCATTCTAAGTAAGAAGCAGCCACTTGTCTTCTCTTTTAACATTTTAAGATATATGTTAAGATAAATTCTGGGAGCTGTACTTTAATTTGTTTTGCACTTCTATTGTGGCTTCCTTTGCAGTCTTGCTTGTTTGATGTACTTTTGTTTTCTCTTTACCAAACCTAGTTTGTTTGTGTATTTCGGCTTTTCCCAGTTAGGGGTCGCCACAGCGGAACTCCAGTCCGCTAATGATTGGCAGTTGATTTTTATGTACCGGCTTGCCAGGCCTGACACACAACCTTCAACGAAGGTACGTCCATTCATACATCTCTCCACGCAGAAGACGCTCTAGCTGAGAATCGAACCGAACAGCGTCTTACTGTGAGGCGACAACGCTCAAGCAGCACCACCACAATTTATCCATTTTCAGTCATTTTATATTTAACCTGCTTCATCCCTCACTTATTACTGTTTGCACTGCTCTTCCTGAAATATTTTTATCTGGTATCATATTGGTGCAATAGCGGGTACTGTCACATTCAAGCAAGTTGTTCTCCCATTTGGTTATTGGTTGGGGTGCCTTTTTATGCAGAATCTGGATATCCCTGTATTCTCATAATTATCTAGGTACTCTGGTTTCCCACTTTCCAAAGACATGTGGTTAGAAGATTGGCGACTGGCTAGGCTTGTATAGGCCCTAGAGCTGATAGCCTAGTACCAGCCTATGAACCTATTAAATTGCCTGTGTGTGTGTGTGTGTGTGTGTGTGTGTGTGTGTGTGTGTGTGTGTGTGTGTGTGTGTGTGTGTGTGTGTGTGTGTGTGTGTGTGTGTGTGCGCATGTGCGCATGTGTGTGTATGCTTGTCTGATGCAGAGAAAGGTCTGGTGCTCTACTTCCAGCCCCCCTTGCCAAATAAACTCTGTTGATGGTAGTGGCTGATCATGATGTCACTAGACAGGTCAGCTATGACTCCTAGAAACAGATGGATGATATCAAAATGTGTACTCTTACTACCCTGTCTTTTCTTTGCACTCGACTTTTGACTGCATTTCTCTTTGTACTTTATATCTACCAGCTCCTTGTTGTTCATGTTTGCTTTACTCAAATATTCTCATTTTTTTAAGGATAAGGGCCATCCTCATGGTGATGGTACTTTTAAAGATGGCAGTATCCTAAAAGTCCTAACATACTAAAACACACATGCACACACTCACACACACATGCATGTGCACGGATGCACGTGTGCACACACACACACACACACACACACACACACACACACACACACACACACACACACACACACACACACACACACGCACTGCGCTTGCATAGGGGTAGAATATGCTTAGTAGGCTCAGGCTCCCATGGATGTAACACCCAGTGGTCCCTCTAGATGTTGCCAAAATTGTGAGCCAGAGCTACCTCCTTTCCCCATTAATGAGCAAGCCAGTAGTGGCCACTTACTCCCATCCTCCCTTTTCCAGCACTTCCAACACGCTTTTTTCCCAGTATTACCGAATGTGGCTAAAACCCTAATCAAACAGAGTTCTAGTATTTCTTAGGACACACAGTATCTAATCAGTAATTGGCATACACTCCTATTTTATTTATTTGCTGTTTGTTACCTAGGTAGATGGACTGCTGTACTGGCCCTTTGGCCCTTTTCAGATGCAACCTGGGCTCAAAAAGATCACAGGTGAAGTACAACATATTTACAGCAGGTTTTGCTTTGTATTTTTCTACTTGGATTGCAGCTGAAAGCTGAGTCATTCACTCTTCTAATGACTTGCTGTTAATTGCTTTTTATGTTCCTCATTGCTGTCTCAGCTTTATTTGCTTCAGCCTGTGTTTAATTGGAATTATTATTTTTATCATTAGACATGTATTTATGTATTGAAATTATTGATTGGGGATATCCTACTGAGTTTACAGACATTTCTATGGATGCACAAGTGTGTTTGTAGGGTGTATATTAAAACAAAGAAAGTTCAGAATTTCGAACGCTCACATGAGCGGAAATTCAGAAATCAAATTGCTATTGTAGGGGGCTGCACCCCCCCCACACCCCCTGTTAAATATATATTCCAACTCCGAGATCGCAGTACAGTGAGGAAAGGACAAATATTCTGATCTTCACTGTACGGCGATCAAAAAATAACAACACTGAGTTCCTGAATTTCCGCTCATGTGAGCGTTCGAAATTCTGAACTTTCGTAGTTTTAATATAGACCCTGATTATAGTGCATAAAAAGATCATTACATTTTTTGCCAAGAATGGCATCCAAAAATTTGCAGACTGAGCAGGTGAAAAAGTTGTTCAGAACAGGAATGAAAGTGTTAAGACAGGAAAAGGAGGACACGAATCTGAAAGTAAAGTTATTTTCATAGATTGTAAGAGAAATATGGACAGGAAACCTAAAGAACAAAGACAGTGGGTCCACTACAGGCCACTAAAACTAAACTAAACAACTGCATGTGAATAACTGCTTTAAACTAGTTGCTTAAGCACTCATAACAACTGAAGCACGTCCTTCAAGTCAAACTAATGTCACACCATTGTCATGTGCACAAAATCAGGAAAAAGTATTTTTTGCACATAGGGGGCAATCCCCTGAACCCTAATGTGTATTCTTTACCCCTCACAGCACCTGACATTGTTATCTTCATTCTAAGGTTGCTACAATTCAGAGAAAGAACAGTACTGCAGACTTTCCCACATTACATTTGAGTTCACACATAGAGGTACAATGAGTAGTAACCAAATAGACATGGCTAGACAATGGCTGGAATTTAGAAACCTTTGCTACTTCATGGTAAGCAAATCTATGCAATGAGCAGCCATGAGCAGGGTGTGTGCAATTCACAGACACATACACTGTTTAGGTTAACTGAAGAGCAACACATCCTGGCATGGTATGTGTTAATGGAAGTATAATAACATGGTAAGTAAGAGTATTATTAAAATAAATGTTGTGCTGTATGCAAATGATGGGGAGTGATTCAGAAGGTATAAATGCTGTTCTGCAGAATGGCGCATATCACAGAATAGACAACAATAGAGTCCTGGAGTTCATGGTGTGGGAATTGTGAAAATTGTCAGAGGTTGCCTCTGCATTAATCAGTATGTATTTCTAATGTATTCTAATAAGTCAGATAAACATAATGACAGGATGGGTTGCAATAAAAAGGGAACGTTTGCATGTAAAGACTGCAAACAATGTAGATTCATTAGCAATTCATCTTTCGTCACAATGGAACATTTGGGACAGACGTTTTGGGCTAATAAATATTTTAATTGTCATAGTGAGAATGTAGTGTATATAGCCATCTGCTCCACATGTAAAAATTTTTACATTGGGAAAACCAAAAGAGTTTTAAAACGTAGGATTTATGAGCATGTCTTAGCTATAAAGAAAAAAGATAAAAACAATTCTTTAGCTAGACATGCACTTTCCTGCACAGATTTCAAGAAATTTGAATTTTTTGTTTTAGATTATGTAGAAAAGGGAATATTTACAGGTGACACGAATAACAAATTGGAACGAAAGGAGGCTTTGTGGCAGCTTCTTTTTGGAGCTGATGTATTCCCAGGGCTAAATGAAGTCATTAACATAAAGTGTTTTCTTATGTACAGATAACACAGACTTATATGTAAAAACTCATTCATATATATATATACATATACATGTATATATATATACATATACATTTTTTATCATTAGTTGTATTATTCATAATTTTAAATTCTATTGTAGTTTTTTATAATAAGAATTTTTATTATAATATTTGTTACATCATTTCCTGTAATTAAGTATTTAAAGGAGGGGTAGGTGATTTTTCATGGTTTCTGATGAAGTTCACGTTATTAAAGTGGATGAAAGTGCTAAGTTTATTGTGCCTCAGTGTGGTCTTTGATTTGGATCCTACGTTTTTTTCAGTTTGGTATTCTAATTGTAATTACAAGCCACAGTGGTGGAAGTTGTCACTCCTGGAGGTGCCATGTCATCCAGCTGTGCTTACTGTATCATGCACTCCATGACACTGACATTGTGGATCTCTGTTGAGTGGATAGGGGCACATTGCAGGACATAATGGACATATGCTGGTCTCATCTGCAGCCCTGTGGGAGTTGTGGACTATCCCAATGGATACTTATGTATGTGTGGCTTTATGTATACTAGCTATAGGGACCTTCCAGTGCCCTCCTGGAAACACTGTGGGGGTTTATCAGGAATTAACCTGGAGAACATTCCATTAGTTCCTAATGCAATGATGCAACATGTCGAAGAACATATGTGTTTTCCATGTAATACAAAGGAGACAGCCAACATCATGTGAAACTTCTACGATATAATGGATTTCTCTGAGGTTCTGGGAGCCATAAACTGTGCCCAAATTGAAATCAAGGCTCATCCTGGAGAACTAGGATGGAGGTGGATGAACTGCAAAGGGCATCACTCCATCAACTACCAGGTGGTCTGTAATGCACAGGATATCATCTACAATGCACGTGATGCCAATGTCTGTGTGGTCATAGAAACGTGGTTCGGGGCTGTGGAGAGCAGGCTATACCTCATTCCACACATTCCGACCCCAAAATGAGGTCAGGAAGACTAACGGTGGTGGAGTCTCTATCTTCATTAAGGATAGGCACACCTCCACACTGGTTTGCCAGCACGACGCACTGGAATTACTCCAGGTGCAACTGACAGTTGGCAAGACACCCATCACCCATCCAAGTTATAGCCAGCTATAGACCCCCCCTCCATGACTCAAGACATCCACTCCTCCTACTTGACTCCATCAAGGTACCCCCATATCCTGTTTTGGCATCCTGCAAACTACTACCACAGCAGAAAGGAGAAAGAAAGACTTTGACTATAAGTACCTCCATTTGCCTATTTTTGCCTTAAATTGCTTGCCACACTTTAAACTAGCCATTTTCTCTATTTACTACATTTACAGATACTGCATTTTGCCTTTTTGTTAAGTTGCTTCTAATGTATTTATTGTTGTAGGCTACACACTCAAGTGCGCTAGCCTTCTCTGTGCTTAAAAGTGTTTTTTATTGCTATTTAACAGTATTTCTGACTTTTATAAAAAAAACAACAAAAAATCCAATCTGTTTGCTCATTTCCTGACATTTTCTCTTACTAGAATAGTCCAGATTTCAGACCTTCTGATTTCAGGACTTTATTTGGAGTTTCTGAGTTGTCCAGACCTTGCGGTGATAGAGGGAAGTCTTTCTGCTTATCAGTGGGAGTGGTAAGCACTGAGCAGCCTGTCACTAGAGGAGTGGTTTCCAGCTCTGGAATTGTACTTTATTGGCCATTTTGTGCTGCTTTCTATCCCTTTTAAATTTCTGCCTTAAACAGCTATGTTTGCATGGGTTTGCACTTGTTTTAGCTGTGCGGATCCTGTATGGGCATCCTGCAAACTACTACAAAAGCAGAAAGGAGAAAGAGAGACTTTGATTGACTATAAGTACCTCTGTTTGCCTGTTTTTGCTTTAAATTGCTTACTGCGCTTTAAACTTGCTGTTTTCTCTATTTACTGCATTTACAGATACTGCATTTTGCCTTTTTGTTAAGTTGCTTTTACTGTATTTATTGTTGTAGGCTACACACTCAAGTGTGCTAGCCTTCTCTGTGCTTAAAAGTGTTTTTATTGTTATTTAACTGTATTTCTGACTGTTTTTTAAAAAATCCTATCTGTTTGCTTGTTTCCCGCCATTTTATCTTGCTAGAATAGTCCAGATTTCAGATCTGTTGATTTCAGGACTTTATTTGGAGTTTCTGAATTGTCCAGACATTGCTGTGATAGAGGGAAGTCTTTCTGCTTATCCGTGGGAGTGGTAAGCACTGAGCAGCCTATCTGTCACTAGACGAGTGGCTTCCATCTCTGAAACTGTACCTTATTGGCCATTTTTACCTGCTTTCTATCCCTTTTAACTTTCTGCCTTCAAAACCTAGGGGAAAAAAGCTAGGGGGAACTATTACTGGTGCCAGAAAGTCTACTCTTCAATTTTTCCCTAAAATTTCACTAGTTTTCATCCTTTGCACTCAAACTAGACTATTTTAGTCCAGCACCTGCTCAGAACTTCTTATAACATTTACTGTAGCATATATACTTCTACCAGCACTTAACTCTACATAAAGGAACGTAAGAAAACAGCTTCAGTACTTAATATAATGAGCACCTATCCAGGCATATCTAAAGGTCAGTTCCCTGTGCTTTCTCCTGTCAACCTGGTGATCTTGGGCATACTGAGGCAATGTAGCAACTGCTTCATGTACACAGACAACGCTCTCATCTTGCCTCCCAACACTATGACTTGTGAGAAATGCACATATATAGCCAAATTGGAATCCAGGCACTCTTCAGTCAAGACTGGATTAGCCAGTCATGAGGAGAAGGTTAACACCTGCACCACACCACTATCAACACATAGCTCTCCAGAACATACACCACTACAACCCTCACATAGTAACACAAAACGTGCACCTACCTTCGTGGAGGCTCTCAATAAAAATCTGCCCAAGCAACAGAGACCTCTGAAGCAGAAGTGCAAACAACCACCACATCCCAGCACAAACCATAAGACACATAGCTCACATAAACAGTGTGCAACTCAACCAAAGCCCCTAAGGCAAAACAACTTACCCAATACACTAGTCATATGTGATTCAATAGTAAGGCACACTGATGTCCCATTCACTAGGTTGAATAAGGAGAAAGTTACAGTCAGCTGCCTGTCGGGTGCCAGGATCCACCACATAACGCACACACTTAGGTCACTCCACAACAGGTACAAATATGACTCTGTCATTGTCCATGTTGGTGTGAATGACCTGAGATTACCTCCCTGGACTACATGAAAAGAGACACAGAAGAGCTCTCGGATCTTGTAGCCCAGGCAGGTATGACCCTAGCTCTGAGTAGTATCCTACCATCACCCAGAATGATACCACAGTACAAGCAGAAAATGATTGACTTCAACAATTGGCTAAGTTTCTGGTGTCATTCTAAGGGGATCCAGTATCTGTGTGGGATGACATGATTGACAGACCTCGATGCTTCACCAGAGATGGCCTGCACCCATCACCCCTGGGATTCCGAATACTGGCAAAGGCTGTTGCCACTCCTATAGTGCCTTTTTAGGCAATGTTCTGAAGACAATATTACCACTGTAACAGCTACAAACAAATGAAATCTAAGGGTTATGCTTCTCAACGCTAGAAGTCTAAATCTCAAAATGCACTCACTCGAAGCACTCCTTAAAATGGAGAACATTGACATCTGTGCAGTTGAGACCTGGTTCAAGGCTCCGGAGAGCACCCCAGCACTACCAGGCTATAATTCATACCACACCTTTCGGTCCCTAAACCTGGACCAAAGCACCAAAGATGGTGGTGTCTCCATATTCATAAAGGATATGCACACCTCCAGACTAGTATCCTAACATAACACATCAGAGACACTTCAGGCACAACTAACACTGGGTAAAACTGCAATCCAGGTTGTAGCTTGCTATAAATTCCCCACCATGTCCCAAGACTCCCACTCCACATTCCTAAACATACTGGAAAATATTAGGGTACAATCCAATACTCTTATACTAGGAGACTTTAACTACCCCTCCATTAACTGCGAAAATTACTCATGTACCAACACACTTGCTCAACATTTTCTGGGATTCATTAATTCCAACGCCCTGGACCAACTCATTATTATCCCCACTAGGGGTAGAAACATCCTAGACCTGGTCATTACTAACACGGGCAACCATTGCTCTACACCAGTAATCAACTCCTCCCAGATCAGATCTGACCATAAGCTAATCATCATGGATATCCACATCCCACCCTCACCCTCCCCAAAGGAAACTGCCATAAAAACTTCTCCAAAGCCAATTTTGGACTTCTAAAAACAGAGGTGGCTAATTTCATGATGCCCATGCAAATTGAAAATAGGTGCATCATACACCAATGCACTGTATGGGCACATACACAAGTGCATGGAACAGGCCATACCAAATAGAACCAAGATGCTCTCCTCCAAAAAAGGAAGCCAATCTGGTGGTCCCCTACCATAAACAAACTCTAGAACAAAAGAAAAAAACTGTTGCAGAAAAGGGTGAAGTTCTAAGACTGGAAAAACTTCCTTGTTAGCCTCAGCAAAAAACTAAGATCCCTCATCAAATCCTCTAAAGCTAGTTATGAAAACAAAATTTCTGCATATTCTAAAGACAACCACAAGGCATTCTGTAGTTAAGTCAAGAATCTCCATGACAATGCCCAGATCTGCTCTGAGTTACAGCACAATGGCAATACTTATACAGAACCAACAGATAGATATTGCTAACATATTGGCCGACAGGTTCAATGCAAACTTTACCCCCCTTTCAACCTCTAAAGGGCCTATCACAGTACCTGAGGAATGCCAAGTCCCTATTATCACAGATACACAGGCAAATAACACACTGTACAAAGCCAAGTATACAGTTTCCATGGCTGTGTTCTGCATGAATTACAAAGTGAACTGGCACCACACCTCAGTACCCTGTTCAATCACAGCCTCATTTCCGGCTTTGTTTCTACTGAATGGCACACTGCTATGGTCATCCTACTCTACAAAAGGGGAGTGACAATAGACCCTGGGTACTATCGCCCCATTAGCCTGACAAGTCTGATATATAAGGCTATGGAGCACATCATCATGGACCTTATAAATAGAGACATTGGGAATCTCCAAACTCTGGTCCCCACGCAGTTTGGGTTTATGAAAGGTAGATCATGCCTGCTCAACCTGATAAGACTTCTTTGAGTCTGTCACCAGAGCTGTGAATGAGGGCAAAGTAGTTCACACAGTCTACCTCGATCTTGCCAAGGCCTTCGACACCATCCCTCACTCAGGAATCATAGATAGACTCACTAAATTATGCATAAACCCCTATGTCATAAGATGGGTTGCCAACTGGCTCACTGATAGAACCCACACTGTGAAAGTAGCAGACTCCAAATCTGACTACCGACCAGTTACAAGTGGTGTCCTACAGGGATCGGTCCTGGGTCCTCTCCTGTTTGGCATCTACTTCTCTGAAGTTCACGCCAACACAAAGGGACTCTGGCTGACCAAGTTCACAGATGACTGCACACTGGGAGCCATTATTGATTCTCCAACTGATATGAACATTCTACAAAAGGGCCTCACTGAGACCAATGACTGGTGCCAGAACCATGGCTTTAAGCTCAATGCCAAAAAGTGCATTGCCATTCCCTTTGGGAAAAATTCAGTGACCATGAACTACCACATAGGCGGTAGTCCACTAAACAATGAAGGTGTGATAAGAGATCTGGGAACACAGGTTGCCAGCAACCTCTCCTTTGATAACCACATTGCCACTGTAGTCAGAAAGTCCTTCTATGTGGCACATCTCATTACAAAAGGTTTCTCATCCAGGAAGAAAGAGGTCATAATCCCTCTCTATTCATCCCTCATTAGACCCATTATACAGTACAATGCCCTATTTGGTATGTACCTCACTAGACACCTACAACAACTGGAAAGGCCACAAAATACCTCACTAAGAGGATCTTAGGCCTTAGACACATGCCCTATATGGACAGACTCAAAAAACTCCAGCTATAATCTGTCTCACATCGCCTACTTAGAGGCGATCTCTGCTTGACCTACAAAGCCATGTCTGACCGAGAGCTGTTAGATATACTACACCTACAGAAATCCCAATCTATCCATGCCACATGCTCCAGGGACCTAAACCTCATTACCACAATAAACAGAACATGCTTGGGACAGGTTCCTAACCCAGAGACTTCCCATACTCTGGAACAAACTTCCCATTCACATCAAGCAGAGCACTTCACTGGCCCTCTTTAAGAGAAATCTTGATGAGTGGATGGGCAATAGGAAGTTCACCCAGGGGATCACTTCAGTGGGCTTGTCTGACAGGGGCACTGGGAACTAGCTTTGGGAGGCATGATGCCAGGGAATCTTCTTGGGCTAGGCTTATATAGGCTCCAGGGCCATTAGCCTAGTACACACCTATGAACCTCTGAACCGTACCATAGACTGGGTGAACTATTCCTGCACTAATGCACTCACCCAATGTTTCCTTGATTTCATCAATTCAAATGCATTAGATCAACTTGTCTCATCCTCCACAAGGGGAGATAACATTCTGGACTTGTTTCTCATGGGTGACCGCTGCAACACTCCCATAGTATGTTTTTCCCTGGTGAGATCAGATCATCGGTCTGCCTCATTCGTAGTTTATATAAAACCCAACACCCCCCCCCCCCCAGCTGTAACCAGGCTAAAAAACTTCTCAAAAGCTGACTACAACCTCCAAAGGGAGGGTATCAGTAGCTTCACACCACCGCCCACTCAGAGGATGTAGACAACTATGCTGAACAATATGCCAAAGCAGTATACAAGCACCTGTACAACTGCATGGACTCAGCCATACCCAACAGAACTAAAACCTGCTCCTCAGGGAAATGTAAACCTGTCTGGTGAACCTGGTTGACTTCTTTGAGACTGTAACCAAAGCCCTGGATGAGGGAAAGTCAGTACATACAGCTTACCTTGACTTGGCCAAGGCCTTTGTCACAATCCCCCACTCAGGCATCATCAAAAAGCTAACACAATTAGTATAAATCACAATCTCATCAGGTGGTTGCCAACTAGCTCACCTATAGGCCCACAAGGTCAGAATAGCTGCCTTCACCGGTGACAGCAGAGATGTCACTAGTGGTGCTCCAAAGTGATCTGTCCTGGGACCCATACTGTTTGTCTTCTACTTCTTAGAGGTCCAGGCAAAGACAAAAGGCCTGTGGCTGACTAAGTTTGTGGATGAATGTAAGTTGAGTGCTGTCATTGTCTCCCCAGATGATATTAACATACTGCAAGAGGGTTTCACAGCAATAAATGACTGGTGCAAAAGTCATGGCCTTAAGTTAAATGCAAAAAAATGTATTATCATACTATTCAGCAAAACACGGCCCCTACTGATTTTCACATCAACGGCAACCCCCTAAGTACACAACCTGTGGTGAGAGACCTGGGTGCTCAGGTTGACAACAATCTCGCATTCGACCATCATGTAGCAGCAGTGGTTAGAAAAGCCTTTTACTTGGTTCATCTCATAAGTAAAGGGATTGCATCCAGAAAAAAGGAGGTTGTTCTCTCTCTGTACTCCTCCACCATTAGGCCAATAATTCAGTATAACCCCCAATTTGGTATGTACCTCTCCAAACACCTGCACCAACTGGAAAGGCCACAGAAGTACCTCACAAAGAGAATCCATGGCCTTCAACGCCTGTCCTATGTGGACAGGCTTAAATCACTATCACTGTACTCGGTATCATACAGATTGCTCAGAGGTGGTCTTTGTCTTGCCTACAAGGCAATATTGGACCCTGCCCTACTAGAGATGCTCCGTATCTGTAAGTCTAACTCCTTGCGCATTACCCGCTTGAAAGACCTAAATATAATATGTGACATAAATAAAACCTGCTGTAGAGACAGGTTTGTTTCCCAGAGGCTGCCCTGTCTCTGTAATAGACTTCCCATACATGTCAAACAGAGTACTTTGCTGACCCTCTTCAAGCACAACCTTGATGAGTGAATGGGAAACAACAAATTTGTCCCAGGGGTTCCACCTGTTTCCCTCATTGACAGGGGTTACAGGTGCTGACGGAGGTTTCTTTTTTGGGGATAAACTCTTGTAAAGGCTTGTAAGGGCCCCAGGGCCATTAGCCTAGTAACTTCCTATGATCATATGATGGCCACCCAGACAGTTTCCATGACTCCCACATATGGCACACCTGTGCATATATTAATGTTTTTGGATGGTGGGGATGCTTTGAAACTCTGGCTGATGACCCATTACACCCCCCTCCCCCAAATGAAGCAGAGCAGGTGTAGAAGTCTGCACATTCACATACCTGGAACATAAATTAAACATATCTGCCTCTCCAACATGTCTTTGTGTGGCTGAAAGCATGCTTTTTGCTTTGGATTCATCAGGTGGGGTCCTGCAGAACAATCCTGGCACTTCTGCAAAAAATATTTACAGTATGTGCAATCTTACATAATATGATACTAAGGAGACATATACAGCAAGAGGCCCAGTTGCAGGAGGAGGATATTGTGGAAATGAGTGACCACGCATGTCCACATTATATTTCCAACTTATATATATTCCTAATAAAAATGTATGGCATCAAACCCTGTCCAATACAATTGGGAAGCATGGCTAGGCTTAAAAAGGCCCTTTAGGGTTTTTAGCTTAGTAATCACCTATGAACTTTTGACCTTATGAACCAGTCAGTGGAGGCAGAGTAAGATGAGGAGTTACTGAAGGATCCAGCTACAGGGGATGAATACACTAGATGGAGATGGGCTGAGTATGCTGTGGCACCGGCAAAGAGGTAGCAGCTCACACATAGCTTTGTTTCCTAGGAATGCTTAGTAATGAAAATGCATTACAGTAAAATTGATGCATGCTACTCATATACCACTGTGCTCACCTATGCTAAAGCTGGCAACTGTGAATCAGACATAGGCAACCCAAGTAATAATGTACAAAGAGCAGGGCAGGGCACAGTTATCATCTGCACAGGTGGAGGAGAAAGAACATTTAGTTATTTTATTTTTCCTTTGTTAATCAGGTTAGTCCCACAAGGCCACTAGCCTCTTTTCATGGAAGACATGAGATGGTATTTATACTGCAAGGGGAAATTTGGCCAGGACATCAGGAACTTCCCTTATTCTTTTTAAGAGGTGCCATGGGTTCTTTTACATCCACCTGAACTTCGACCAATTCAGGCAGATAAGGCCTCAGTTTAACATCTCATAGGAAGGATGACACACTCAGGAATACAGCACTCCTCTTGAGTTGCACTGCAATGTTAACGATTGATCTATCTGGTGTGGGAATAGAACCCACAGCCTTCTGCACCAAAGACGAGTGTGCTACCTTTTGCGTCACTGACACTTCATGTGTGGATGCTTTCACAGATAGATGTGTGATTGTGGAAGAGATGTAGGAGAAAGAGTGCAAGTGTGTGTATGAGCTGTGATTAATGGTGAAGGGGTCATCAAGACATAGGTAATTCAAAGGACTACTATGGCAGGAAGTGTGTGTGTGTCAGCGATGGTCTGACTGTTTGTCTGCTGGAATACAGCCTCAGCAGTAGATGCACTACTGTATCTCAATCTTATGGACAGGCCCAGGGCAAGCATGGCAGGTGGGTGAACATCCTATGCACCCACCTGCCCCTGGGTGTTACCTTTACCAGGAGCAGCCCCAGTTATGCTATGCCGTTGACTAGATGTCAGTGTGCTACATGACAGTGATCAATGTTTGTCATCAGACATGCCACTGCCACAGTCCCAGGGACATCCTCTACTGGCTATAGATACCACCCCAACTGAGGTACCCAAGGACATGCTAGCACAGTATTAGCATGGCCTAACTCATCCAAGGCCACAATGATCAACATCCATGGATGTACCAATGGAGTGGCATTTTGAACAGTGCATCATGTTTGGCACACAACTTTAAGAGGACAGGGCACATTCCAGTAAGCTATTTAGTTTGTTGAGTCAGTCACATGTGGGACGTGTCTTCATGGAGGTCCTCCCACAAACCTTGCATTAGCCTGACCAACTCTGCAACAGGTTTATAGGTTTGTAGGTGTATACTAGGCTAACAACCACCAGGGCCCTTAAAAGCCTAGATGTGTAACCCAAATATGACCCACAAGTATGATTTATATTTTATTTAGAAGGGGTAATTTACTGACTGCTTTTGTTCATCAGAGACATAGGAGCCAGACTAGGTATGAATTTCTGATTACCCATCCATTGGTCCAAGTTGCTTCACATGGATGTTCTAGAGAATGGGAATTCCCTGAGAAACATATCTGTCTCTCCAACATGTCCTATTTATGTTGCAAGCAAAACTGAGGTCTTTTAGTCTAGTAGTTCTGATGCTGTTTGTTTTGCAAATTTACAAAAGATTAATCTAAACAGGGTCCAGGGATGCCTTGTATGCCATGCAAAGATCACCTCTCAGAAGTCTGTATGATACTGATTTAAGAGACAGGGCTTTGAGGTGATCAGAATAGGACATTGTGTTTACTCTCTGTATTCTTTTTGTAAGGAACTTTTGTGGACATTCCTGTTGCTGCATGTATGGTTAGGTACATACTCTATGATTGGCCTGATGAGGGCTGAGCACAGTGGTATGATGACTAATTTGGACCTAGATGCCATGTTCTTGCTTATACGTTGAGCAACATAGAAGGATTTTCTTACTACTTTGGACACATGTTGGTCAAAGGCTAAGTTACTATCTACATGAATTCCTAGATCCCTGACTAGTGAATCAACTTTTAAGGGTGTTTTATTCATGACCTAGTTATCCTGGGTGGCTAACTTCCTAAAAGGTACTATAATGCATTTCGTGGTACTGAGGTTTCAGCCATGGCTTTGGCACCAAACATTTGTCTGTATTAGACTTCCCTAAAGGGTGTTCTCATCTTCGGAGGATTCAATAACTGCTCACAGTTTGCAGTCATCTGCAAACTTGTTTTGCTGGTGGCCTTTGACATTGGCTTTGACATCTGAGCAGTAGATGTCAAAGAGGAGTGGGCATAGCACAGAGCCCTGGGGGACTCCACTGGTGACTGTCCTCTTTGTGGCGGTAGCCTCACTGATTCTAACCTCATGAGTACTATCAGTGAGTCAGGTAGTTATCCAGTGTGTTATTAATGGGGTTTATACCTAGTTCTGTAAGTTTGTTGACAATGCCAGAGTGGGGTTCATAGTTTCATAGGTGTGTACTAGGCTAATGGCCCTGGAGCCTTTACAAGCCTAGCCCATAGAAGTGCCCTGGCATCATGCTGCCTGACGTTAGTTCCCAGTGCCTCTATCAAGTAGAGCCACTGGAGTAATCTCTGGGGTGAACTTTCTATTTCCCATCCACTCATCAAGATTTCTCTTGAAGAGGGCCAGTGAGGTACTCTGCTTGACATGTATGGGAAGTCTATTCCAGAGCATGGGCAGTCTCTGGGTTATGAACCTGTCCCTCCAGCATGTTCTGTTGATTGTGATAATAAGGTTGAGGTCTCTGGAGCATGTGGTGCAGAGGGATTGGGATTTATTTAGATGTAGCAATTCTAACAGAGCTGGGTTAGACATGGCTTTGTAAGTCAAGCAGAGATCACCACTTAGAAGACGATATGAGACAGAGAATAGTTGGAGTTTTTTGAGTCTGTTCATGTAGGACATGTGTTTAAGGCCTAGGATCCTCTTCTTGAGGTACTTTTGTTGACTTTCCAGCTGTTGCATGTGTCTAGTGAGGTACACGCTAAATGGGGAATTATACCTGATGACTGGCCTAATGAGGGAAGTGTAGAAAGAGATGATGACTTCTTTCTTCCTGGATGCAAAACCCTTGCCAATGAGATGTGCCGCATGTATTGTATCAAATGACTTAGCCAGATCTAGGTGGGTAGTATGCACAGTTTTCCCCTCACCATTGCCGTAATGACCTTTTCAAAGAAGTCCACTAGATTCAGTAAGCATGACCTTCCTTCGACTAAGTCAAACTGGAATGAATCCAGTGTCTGGAGGTCTCCTATGTCCTTGCTGATAGTTTCCGTGATAATTCTTTCCATGGCTTTGCAAATAAGACTAGTCAGACTAATGGGTCTATAGTTTCTAGGATCTGTTGAAGGTCCTCCCTTATGAATGGGGATGACCATCGCAGTCCTCCATTCACATGGCACAAAGCCTGGTTTAAGACTAAGTTAAATAATGACCCCAGGGGTCCTGATAAGTCATATTTTAAACTATTCAGGAGGCATCCTGGTATGTTATTGGGACCCAATGAGGCCATGCTCTTGGCTTTAGTGAGTGCAGCCAGTACATGCTCCCTAGTTATAGTTGGAGGGGTTATGTTTGAGGGTATTTACTGGGGGGATGGTTGGAGGGTAAGAGGGGGGTAAAGGTGGGACTGAATTTATCTGCTAATAGGTTTGATATATGACCAGGCTGATTGAATATGGAACCATTAACCACTAGTTTAGGATATTGCTGTGTGCTGCCCTTGCCATTTCTGACATAGCTTTAAAAGGCCTTATAGTTACCTTTCACCTAGGAGGATACCTTAACCTCAGAGTTGGCTTTGTTTGACCTAATTAGCCCTCTTAGCTGCCTATTTACTTTGACAGAGTTTTTATCTTTATGAGAATTATCCTTCCTGATTTTTTTACATGTTTTGTTCCTTTTGTTGTATATCCTGTTTAATCTGGGATGCCACCAGGTGGATTGTTTCTGGGACTAGTTCTGGGCTTACGTCTGGTAGGTACAGCAGCCTCTATGCAGCCATTGATATGGCTGTGCAGAGTTTCTGAGAGCAATTCAGCATAGGCTGGTGTGTTCTTGGGTTTTGAATGGGCATTGATTTTGACAAACCATTACTTAATAACATTAATTTGCCTTGGAATAGTTCCTAACTGTTACTGGTTATAATGGGATTATGGAGTTGATTTTGATTTTGAAGGAGACAGCTTTATGATTGGAGCTTACCAGGGAGGATGAGACATTGGGGGAAGCAGCATTCGCCCATATTTGTGAGTACAAGGTCTAGTATGTCGGAGCCTCTAGTGGGTGTATTCACTGTTTGGCCAATGGTGTTTGTATTTATGATGTCCAGAAATCTCTGTGCCTGTATATTTAAGGCCATGTAGGATTCCCAGTCTGTATAGGGGTAATTAAAGTCTCCCATGAGTAGGGTGTTAGGCTGGATGGTAAGTGTCTCCAGTAAGTCTAAGTATGCATTGTGAGCTTCTTGGGGCAGAGAGGATGACCTATAGCTAATTAGGATATGGTACAGGATTGTTCTGTATGGTGATTTGCATGTGGAGGAATCCCAGCATGTCATCCTGTTTGACAAGGTATGCTTGTTATTGATGTGTATTGAGACACCCCCACATTTAGCCCTTGTCTGTGCAGCTGCTGGTTTAAAAGTGTGGAAGGCACTCAACCCTTGTACTGCTGGGTTACTCTCTGCCACCTTAAACCATGTCTCAGTAACTGCACACTTGCACAGATGTCTATATTCTTGAATGTGAGGAGGGCTTGGAGGGAGAGTAGTTTTTTGTTTAGGCTCCTGGCACTGAGCAGTTATATCTTCGAGGTTCTGTTGATCTGATTTTGCTATGTTGGTGGGTTTGGCAATTTGGCCTTGTCTAAAAAAAGGCACTATGGGAGTGGACAAAGTCTTAGCTAATATTTGAAAGCCTAGATGGGAAAGGTACAGACCGTTCTTTGCAAAGCAATGTGGTCTGTTGACCATGTTTTCCTAAGCTGAAAATATTTGATCCCCTTAGAATGACACCAGAAAGATAGGCAGTTATTAAAATCAATCATTTTTTGCTCATATTGTGGCATCATCCTCTGTGATGGTAATATGCTGCTCAGTGCCAGACTCATATCAGCCTGAGACACACAGACTAAAATCTCCATAACGTCTCTCTTCATATAGTCCAGGGAGGTATATCTCAGGTCATTTACACCTACGTGAGCAATGATGGAATCATACTGCTACTTGTGGCATAATAACTTGAGTGCATGCGTGATTTGATGGATCATGGCTCCAGATAAGCAACTAACAGTTATCTTCTCCTTGTTCAGCCTGATTAGAGTGGCATCAGTATATCTTACAATGGAGTCCCCTATGATGTGAGTTCTGGGAAGTGTGTTTCCTTGCCTTAGGGGATTAGTGTTTGGGGCTCCACTGGGAGTGACACTATGTGTGTGTTAGGTATAGTTTTATCCAAGTGCCTTTGGGCTTGCTGAGGCATAGGTTTGACAGCGAGTGGTCTAGGTGATCTTTGTTGTTTAGGATGATTGATTTTCAGTGCCTCGGCATATGTTAGTCTATGTGTGTGTTGTGTGCTATGTGAGGTGGGTGTTGTGTGGTTTTGACAACCTGATGTAGACTTATATGTGAGAATTTAGACTCCAGTTCATTGTATAATTGCACTTCTCGCATACTGTGTCTGATTCTTTTAAGGATTAAGTAGCTGTCATTAAACATGAGATAACTGCTATATTTTCTCAAGATGCCCATATCTACTAAGATGGCTACATAGAAGTTATACAATTGCATATCCATAGTGTCCAGTCCTTTGAGATATGAGCTACAAGGGGGGTGGTGTTTTGGGGTTACAAGGCTATTAAGGATGCTTTGTTTGTACAGACTAATAAATGTGCTTTTATGGGGTAGATTAAGCTAAACAGTACTAAATTCTACTAACTTTAATGTTAATAGAATACTGAATTCTGCTATATCTGCAGGTATTGCCACTCGAGGCCCAACTAGCTGCTGTAAGCTTGTTGGCGCATAAAGTACTTGCACTATATTGGTGTTTTATAGACTAAAAGTTTTATTGATTGTTCAATAGAGAAAATGTTCTTTCTAGGTGTCTGCCATTGTACAGGGCACTGCTAACCCACACAAACATGCAAAATTTATAGCAGCACAGGAAAAACAGAAAACTAAATAATGACCCCTCTGGATAATAAAATGACTATGAGTCAATTTGTATATTTCTCATCTCATATAGACCAAGCAAAAAGATCTTGCCACAAGATGAATAAATTCTGTCCTCTTGATGTAAAAATGCAGTAGAAGAGACTCACAAGTGCAGTGCTAATACCAGTCACTTAAACAACGAGATGGAAATCTCTTGCTGAAGGTAATTTCAAGACATTGATAGTGAGAGGAAGAGGAATTTTGACTTTGAATGTACTATCCTGTGCATACACGATGGCCCTGCACATATGCTTGTTTGCAGACAGTGTTACACCAAATTCATGAGAGGTTGGTAACCAAATCTTCTTTGAGACCCAGTTTCTCCCCTTGTTCAGTGGAGCTAATGACATGTGAGAATGAGATGTTACATTTTCCTGAGTGATGGTGTCCCCAGTAACCTACCCTCCTCCTGTAGTATGTGCAGAGACACAGCTGGCTCAACCAGCACCCTGTGCCATTCCCACAAAGTAGCACCCTAAGCCCCCAGCTCTTCAAGTACAAAAAAAAAAAACTCCAATACTTCTACTGGCACACTGACCAGGTGGCCAGATATACTAAACTCCCCCTCCCTCCTGCCTCAGCTCTTCAATAGAAGAGCAAAACAGAAAGAAAGAAAGAAAGGAAAAAAAGTCCGCAATCAGGTGCCTGGGGATCCTGAAATACAGAAGGCAACTAGGTCCCGTTTTTGTGCTCTGCCACCAACCCTCCTTCCTTACTTAAAAAAAAAAAAAAGTTTTTTTTTGGTACAAAATGTACCCAGCAGTTGCTATAGTTCATACCCCACATGGAGCGCTATAGTGCTCAGGTTTTACTTTAAAAAAACAACAAATAAACATTTTTTCTACTTTTAAACTGTAGCAGCTTGACCACAAATGTAATACTGGCTTTTAAACACTTGTATGCATTAAAGCATGATCGGGATCAGCTGATCGCACCCCACCCCTCCCAATACTTTGCATATGGGGCAGTGCCCCTCTCTCTCCTACGCTAGGCTACTGGTTTTTGTGTGTTTCTTGGGTATATATATATATATATATATATATATATATATGTATATATATATATATATATATATATGTATCACCTTAGGAGGTTAGGAAGGGGTTATTTACTTGTTGGTTTCTAGCATTGAACCTGTTTTATTGAGATTTTAAAATTTTAACTAATTAAGTGAATTATGTAATTACTTAATTATTTGAAGTGTTTAATTAATTGACTGATATATATATATATATATATATATATATATATATATACATATGAGTTGTTTTTTTAAAAATGGCGTCTGATGAAGTCTTATGCTCAAGATGAAAGCGCTTATGTTTGCCTGTTTGTGGATTTATTAAACATTTATTTCTTCACCACGGAAGATTGGACTTTTTTCTATTTCGATTCATGGTTGGAATTGCATTCTTTTGATTTTTTTAGTTAAAGGAAGGTTATGCCTATTAAATCTGGTAGCCTTTTTTTGAAAGGGTCACCAAAACATTGGATGAAGGCAAGACTACGCACACAGCTTACCTTAACCTGGCCAAGTCTTTTGATATAATACCCCACTCAGGCATTATAGACAAGCTCACTAATTTAGGTATAAATCCTTTATCATACAGTGGACAGCCAACTGAAGGTCAGAATTGGTGAGGCCATCTCCAGCAAGAGGCTAGTCACTTCACCCCTGGTTTTGTACCCTTGTCCCTCAATGTTAGGGGCAACATTTAAATGTTTTGCTCATCTCTGTGCTATTCATACTTAATACTTAAAATATAAGGATGAAAAACATTATGGGAATGTACAGCTAGGCTTTTAAAATCCTCCTAGATCAATAGCCTAATATGTATAAATGAACCTATGGTTATCTAATGTTATGTTTTCTATGCCACCTTTACTACCAGCCTTAAACCTCTTACCTCTGCCTTATTTCTCTTACTACCTTCTGCAACTTACCTTCTCTCCATATGTATATATAATGGGGACCTGATCAAAAAAAAATTACTTCTTTATCCATTCCCTATTTTTCACCATATGTTCTACTCTCTGTTTGCTTATCCATTTTCTTTACTTTCTTATATTCCTAATTTCCATCCTTTAATTTGATAAAAAAATAGATCAGTACAAATGATTCATAGCCCTTTAAGGCTGATGCATAACTTGCCCTTCTTGCCACAACCATGCCCATGAGATTGTGCAATGTCTTGCTGAGGCAATTTCACTACAGATGAGTACTGCTTGGCTTTCCATTTACCCTGAAGCTGACACATATTGTTACTCATTCTTCCTGCAGTCCCTGCTACTGCCATGAGTAGGGCTTTTAATGAGCTGTAGTTCTCCAGTTGTTTCAACCACATATTCGTTAATTAGTAAAAGGCGTTGTCGTACAAACAAGGTAAACAGTGGTGGGATGTCCATGAACATGCCCACCTTCTTTCTGAATCCCAGCCTAAGTGTCCAGCAAACATATTGAAGCAAAATAAAAATGAGCAATCAGGATTCAAGCATCTAGAAAAAAAAAACACAAAGACAATGAATGTCTGTATTGCTGAAAGCTGAAGTAGTGCCTAGAAAATCAACAAACTGTATTTCAAGCAGTAAGCAATGAATGGCAGTTTCTTGAGCCCAAATGAATAATGGAGATTATTTGTATATTAGTATTTGCATTAATGTATAACAAAATATGCTAATATTTCAGAATACTGGTAATAATTTACAGAATCACTTTTGTGAAGTCAAGGAGCGGCATTAGGTCAACTGGTGCCCTAGGCAAAAGGGCTCAATGGCACCCCCCACCACACTAACCGGTGCCCCCAACCTGGTCTACCTACACCAAATAAATACTGGAAAAGCGCCCCTGCTAGATCGGCACCCTAGGTGGCCGCCTAGTTGGCCTATGCCTAAGTGAAAAGTATACCAAAACTGTCCAAATGAACTTGTAAACTCAGTGGAAGCTGGCCATCACCTGTCATCAGAGGATCTGGAATAGGGTAAATCACAGACAGATGAAGCACCACACATGCTAAGGAGGAAAAATTGGATTACTATCTTGGTGAGTGGTTTCCTGGATAGCTAGGCTTCATTAGAGGCAGCAGTTCAAGTATTACGCTGGACCTTTCTGATACCAGCAGGCTGGTACTAAAGACATTGAAAAAGGACAAAGCCTAAATCTGATGTGCTTCCAAATCTATTAGTGAACCACATAGGTGCATAGAGAGGTAGTGAAGGAAATGTCATGAAGGACTGCAGAAGACAAAGAAGTTTGCAATGCTTTTAGGAGGTTAGGATAACTACCATTGAAGTGGAGAAACGTCAACAAAAAGACTTGTACTTAATAACATTACAATGGGAATGCCTGAATTTAATAATAAGTGTACATAAACATGAGTACATACACTACAAAAGATGGCAATGATTTTAGTTTCTGTGCACCAGCTTTACTTTTAGCATTTTTAGGATAGGTGCATTGAAGTACATTATTCTTTTGGACTATTTTGTTTTGTGTCTAATTCCAGAAGCAATTTTGTGTGCAAAGACATGATTTATTATTATTTATTTATCTATGCTTATTTGTTTATAAGGAAAGTTTAAATGGGCAAAAAGCCCCTTTTCAGTGGAGGCCTGGGGGAAAAAAGTACTATAAAAATAATAGTAGTAGACATACAACATGCAGAATACTCTGGTAATATTTAGCAACATTACGTACAAAGGTCCATGAGAACTATTTACAATAGTACTTGTACAACATACAGAATACTCAGTTAATATTAGCAGCATTGATGGTGAATACAACAGATGATTAAGAAAAAAAGTATATTTTGTAGCAACATAATCAGAATTGGGTGCATTCAATTAGTAGTACATTATGTGAGATATAATTATATGCATTTTGTTGTAAGAACAGAAGACAGAAAAATAAGAGACAAGAAAAACTCACTGACGTGACATGTGTACATAGGAAATATATTTCAGAATAATTTAGCCTGGAAAATAGCAGAGGTATAGCCAGGAGACAGTTTTAATTTATTTTTGAAAATATGCTCATTGTTATGGAGTCTGATTGGAGGGGGAATTAAGTTCCAGGATGTTGAGATAAAATGGCAGTAAAGATCATTTCTTGCTTTGTTGTGAGCTTTGTGAATTGAGAGATGCTTGTCAGCAGAACACTGAACTCTTTTGGTAAAGTGGAGTTGTAGTATACTGCTTAGGGCAGGACATTTTCAGATGAAAGACTAATTTGGGTGCCAAATGAAGTTGAGAGTAGGTGAGGTATTGCAGTAGCTCAAGCCAATTCAGGTGCCTGAGAGCAGTACAGTGATGTCTGGAATTTGACTTGTTAGAAGCAAATTTGGCTATTTTATTATAGTATTCAGAAAAAAATTCATGCATAATCGCCACACTTAAAAAAAATTAAAAGGAAATCACATGATTAAACTGACCAATCACTTCCCGATAAAACCAAGGAATGATAACAGCTAAATGAATAATTGAGCAATTTTAGAACCCAGTGTTTATCTGCCTAAAAATATCTACATATTTTAAAGCCTAATATTTTTTAAACAACTTTATTGAATTATCACTTGTGACATAGGCAAACTTACATTTATATAAAAGTAATCAAACCGTATTAGCAAGTTCAAATTTACAAACATTATACATCACAAATTATTATATACATTATAATCAAACCAGCATTACATAAACTGTTCACTTCCTGCCTTTTCTTAAACCTCGTAACTTCTCCAAAACATTTTCTGCATGTATTGTTCCCACACTTTCTATTTTTTGTATGTAATTTATTCCTGCCATTTTCTAAACATCCCACTTCCTGTTCTTTTTTTCTCTTACAAAATTCATTGCTTCAAGTATGGTTGGTTTAGATTTTGATTTCCATTTTCCAGCAAATGTTTTTTTTTTGGCAGCCACCAGAATTAAACTTAACAATGCCTTACTATGTGTAGTCAATTCAGATCCTGTATCACAGTTTGAAAATCATTTCTTTAGTCATACTATCTGCCATTTTTCTTGACAGAGTACTCTGTACTGAATTTTTAATGTCTGCAAACTCATTATACTCTGAGAATATATGCTTCCTGGTGCCCCTTTCTCCCCCATTATGCCTCCAACATTTGCCATCTAACATTTGCCATCCTTTGTAGTTTGCTTGGGGTATATAAGTACCTATGCAAACACTTCGAGGCAAAAACTCTAAATTTTCTAGATTAATTTTGCACATTTGGGAGCCATACATATATTCTCCATTGTTTCTTTGTAAATTGTTTAATCTCTATTCCCAATCTTTCCTGACCTCCTGTGATACAACTATTGCTTTTGCTTTATCTTCATTAATTTTATATCTGGAAAAAAAAACGGAGCTGACTCAGAATGTTCCACAATACTTAGTTGGTCTTTTCTGGTTCTATCATATACAAAATAATATCATTTGCAAATAAAGTCAACTTTTCTTGATTGCCATACCAATTATAGCCTTGAATTTCTGAGTCCCTTAGTTTCTTTGCCAATGGTTCAAAGTATAATGCAAATAACAAAGAGGAAAGAGGACACCTCTGCCTGGTTCTTATGTTCAGACACAACTTGTTAGAGAGGAAACCTGACACTTTGATTTTTGCCTCTGATCCATCATATAGCCACCTAATTGACCTTATCAGGAAATGCAAATGCTTCCATTGCCCTATACTTAAAATTCCAACCTTCTTTGTCAAATGCTTTCTCTACATTGAGATCCACCAGTGACAGTGGTATTTTCTTAAATTCTGCTTCCCTCTGGATCATTATTGTTCTATTAATGTTGTCAAATGTTTAACTCCCCTCCACAAAACCACACTGATCCATAACCATCAATTTTGGCAACACTGATGCCATTCATTTAGCTATTGTAGCCATAGGCACTTTATAATCATGGTTTAAAATTGAAATGGGCCTCTATGAAGCTGGAGCTGATGGGTCTTTATTATCTTTAACTATTACAACCACCATAGATTTTTTTCCAGGATGTTGGTGCTTTCCCTCCTTTTAAAATACTGTTAAACAAAACCTTCCAGATGTTTATTACTTTCTTCCCTCCTAGCTTCTATACTTCCATGGGAATACCATCCATTCCTGGAGACTTTCCTGCAGATTGGTTATACATCATTTTTATCTCATCTCCTCTTATCTTAGCTGTTAATTGTTAAGCCTCATCTACCTCTAACCTTGGCATATTTAAGTCTTCCATAATTATTTCCATTTGTGCTTTTTCTTGATTTCCACATTCCTCTGCTTTATATAAATTTTTGTAACATTTCCCAAATATCTCTAATACCTCTGCAGGATCACTGGTTATTTTTCTTGTTATAGGATCCCTAAGTTTGGTAACAACCCTTTCTGATTTCTGTTGCCTAAATCATTGTGCTAAACATTTTTGTGCTCTGGAATTACTATCAAAAACAGTTGCTTAACAGCAATCTTTCTAAAGTCATGCATATTATCCAGGTACTCCCTTATTTTCTCTTTAGTAGTCTGTAACTGTGCATTTCATTGTTCTGTGAGATTCCCCTTATTTTGTAATACTTTAACCTTTGTCGGCCCCTCTAAATAATTCTTGTTACTCATTAACCACATCTCTTTTCTTTTATTTCTACCCTATTTTTAAACTCCATTTTCATTTTATCCCACTTACTAGATATAACTTCTGGAGTACTTTCTAGGTTTCCTAATAACTTCCTAATAATTTCCACTACCCATTCCTTAAATTCCTGTCTTTTTAAACAGGTAGGTGGGGAAGCACCAGTGTCTCATATTTACTTCATTACCCTGCATTTTTATCTGTATCATTTGTACCTTGTTGAATAATATGTAAATTCGCTCCAAGTTCCTACTACTGAATTTACATCTTCCATAGCAAATGTTTTCATAACTTTCTTGAGAAACCTACCCTCTTATACTACATTTTCCCATCTGTAATCCCAAGTATATCCTCATTGCTGCAAATCAAATTCCATTCCCCACCTATAAGTAATATTCTTTGCTGAAACCTGATTATTTCTCCCAACTTTTTAAAGCTCAATAATAGCAATTTTAGGTGGAATATAAATGTATGCCAGCATAATCCACACCCCTTGCCAGTAGCCCCTTACTACCACAAATAAGCCAAGTGTTATATTTTTCCTTGTCTATCACTATTGGAGATCCTCTTAAAGTAAATACTCATGTTCTACTTTGTCCCTAATATTCTGCTGAAATCCTTTCTTTATTAAATTCACGTGCTCACTTATTTCCAAACAAGTCTCCCGTAGAATTGCTGTTTGCAATCTGTATTTCTTAATATAATTAAATATTCTTTCCATTTTGCCTATATCTGTGAGGCCATTCACATTCTAAGATACTTTGGAAAATGTTGCCATTATGATAAGAAATAATTATTCCCATCTATTATATATGACAGCTTTTTAAATGTCTATGTCCAGCTTTTGTGATTCATGTACTCACTATGTTTGGCAAGTTGCTCTTTTATATAGTTGTTTCTTGTCATCTCCATTTGAATCTATACAATAGGAGATTGCTTGGTTAATGGCTTAACAGCTCTAACATGCCTACAAGACCTTTTGTTTTAATGAAATCCATCAAAAAACACCCCAGACCATCCACAGAACCTGTTAATTTAATGCAAACACACAAAACTATGGAAATCTTCGAACAATGAAGTTTAACCCTCCTAAGAGGAACAATTATCCAAAAGAGACAGCTGCAATCACAGGCCTTAATTAACATAAAACTGAGGTTATCCATGTTAAGTGCTTCTACTTACACTAATTGGTGTCTGTTCTTTTTTCTTTATTCCTCTTCCAGATGTAAAAAACAACTTGCATGCTTTCAGAACTCATTAACTTTTAGCCTTGAAGAAACCAGTTTTCTAGCTTTTTATTACCCTATTATGAGCTTGTTTCTATGGAAACAAGAGAAAAAAATGTCCTTAGCTACAGGCTTCTAAAGACAAGCAGAATTATTTATTGCTAAAGGAAAACTTTTCATTATATTCAGTGTTCTCTTACTTACTTGTTCCCACTTAAAACTTATTAGATTATACTAAAGGTCTTAACCCAGACATTCACCTGTGGAAAAGTAAGAGAAAACATATCAACTGTACATACATAATGATCTGTATACTTTTGCACATGACCCCCACCTCAATAACTCGAAGGTTACAGCTTATAAACTTAAATATGCTGTTACATAGCCTTTTTTCTTTTTGCATTTGAATGCCTACACTTTTTAAAACCAAAAAAGAAGAAAGAAAGAAAGAAAGAAAGAAAGAAAGAAAGAAAGAAAAAAAAAAGGACATCTGTTTACTTTTAGTATTTTTATCATATACAAGAACAACTAAAGATGCTTGAGTATAAAACATGCAAATTATATTGTGATAGCTTTCATAAAAATACTGTGAAGAACAGAAATTGTTTTACTTATAGTTGCTTTTTTCCTTTCTCTTCCCCTCATGATGCTGTCTCCAACTTTTAATACTTTGGCCTTTTGCCACAGTTTTGCTAGGACCAACTCTTTCTGCTGGTGGCTTTGTATCTTTACTGATAAATGTCTTGGCTGCTTTCCCATGGCCATATTAGGCACATACATGTAGTGTGCCCTCTCAATTAACAGTTCCTGCTGTGGAATACCAGTCTAGTTGCTTATTTGTGCCTTCATAAAATTAATACAGTCTGTTCCTTCTAGTTTTTCTGGTAAAGCAGGAAATCTCAGATTTTTCCTATGTGCTCTGTCCTCTAATTCTACTATTTTTTGAAACAACTCTTCTTGAATAGTCTCATACTCAGTCTTTTCTGCTATTCATCCTCAGATGTTTATAGTTTTTCAGCTCATCTGAATATGTGTTTAAAGCTTCTTCCATTTTACCAGTCCTTTTTATTTGAGTTGGTATACTCCTTCAGTGTTTTATTTATTTGAATCAGTTGTGAACACATTTGACTTATTTTTCCTCTAGATTACTGGAAGCCAGGTCTTGCACCAAAGCTGGTGCTTGAACTGCTTCCCAGTCAGTGTTTTCTCTGCACCTATTCTAGTTGATTTTCTTTCAGGTTCTCTTAGTGTCTTCTTTGCTGGCATCCAGACAGTGTACTTACTAGCCAGTAAATAAATGTACTAAATGTGACAAGAGTTTCTGACTCTTGTCTTTCAGTTTCTTTTTTCACACTGGAATAGTTGAAGTTGGGCAGTTAAACAATGTATCAATGTGCAACCATCTTGGAAAGTCTATTAAAAACTAATGTTAATCATGTACATATTTTAGGAAGGTAAACAATGGTTTCTAAAATTGTTCAATTATTAATTTAGTTTTTAGTAATCCTTGGTTTGATCAGGAAGTAGGAAAGTATGTTGATTGGTCAATTTAATCATGTGATTTCATTTTGAAGTTTTTTAAGTGTGGCAAGTATGCATAAACTTTGTTCTGAAGAAGCCCCAGATTGATTTGGGACAAAAATGCTAAATGTTCACTAAAGATTACTGGTGGGTGAGCTACCCTGTGGCATGTTTTTGTTTTGAAGTTGTTTTTTTTTTTTTTTTTATGATTAAGCTTTTTTTGGTTACTAGAGACTGGAGCAGGACAAATCAAGAGAGGATAGCTGATGGAGCAGGTTATTATGAGAGGCATTGTCAAAGGCTTTGGGTAGGCCCCAGAAAATGGCACATACAATATTACCTGTACTGCGGCTCTGATTAATGTTATTAAAGAAGCCTATTAGTGCAGTAGTGGTACTGTGGTTTGGTCTAAAGCTGTGCTGAGTGGGGGAGAAGAGGTTATTGTAAGACTGTGGTTGGACTTGTAAATTGGATGCATTTTTCTAAGATTTTTGATAGGATAAATGCATGGCTATGGATATGTAGTTAGAAAGATCAGTTGTGTTTCTCTCTTTGTGCAGGGGTAGGATGAATGATTTCTTCCATAGAGAGGGGGCATAAGACTGCTGGATGGATCAGTTAATGAGCATTGAGACAGAGTAGGCAGTGGCATCTAATGCAATTTTCAAGTATTCAGCAGGTAGATTATCTGAAGCTAAGGTAGCAAGTTTTAGTAGGTGCATTTCAATGGTGGAGGTTAGGGCAGTGTTGATAGAGAACGTCTTATGGTCACCACTGACTGTGAAGTTAAGCTGGGGTGAATGTTTATTGTCAATATTAAGTTGTAATTTTATGGTGTGGAAGAAGCGGAAGTTAAATAATGAAGCAATATTCTCTGGGTACATATATGGGTATGGATTGGGCTGCTATGTACTACCCAGAAATAAAAGTCATTTGATGGAGCTCCAGGAAGAAAACATTTTTAGTTATTGTTTTCTAAGCTAAAATAGTGATTTATTTTATTGTTTTTAAGTTGTATTTTGGGTTGATTGCAAAGGTTTCCTGCATTTTGTTAACTTGTCATGTTTTCCATGCTTTATCCCTATTTTGCGTTAATTTTTTTCTTTATTGCAGATAGCCAGGGGCAGTGTTTTGTTTGACCCTCTTTTTGTGTACAGGTGCCGGTTTGCTTAGAGTGTTGAGGAAGGTAATATTAAATAGGTGGGCTGCATCATTTAGTGGAATGGTTTTGAGAGTACTCGAATTTATAGAAGTAAGAATGGTTAAGAAATTTCTTTATTAAAGATTGTTAGATTTTATACTTATTTAAAATAGTATTGCTTGGGTTGAAGAGTTGTGTGTCTAAGGGCAAAGACTGGTAGATGATCACTAAATGCACCTGCTAGGTGAAATTTTATCAGGATTATTTGTTATAAAGCAGTCTAATGTTGAGTTTTTCCTGTTTGACTTATTGAGTCTGGTTGATATATGAACGAGATGTGAGTAACTGTATAAGTCTAGTGACATTCAAGGGGAGTTAGATGTGAAGGAGAGACAATCTATGTTTAAATCACCCAGGATTATTGTTTCATGACAAATATTTTATGTAGTCCAGGAGAGGAGGAAGTTTTCTTATGTGCTAGTGTTGTCACCTGTGTGGATATATAGACCAATGATACAGAGGCCTTTCTTGTCATTTAGTCTGAGGTGGGAGATAAGTATCTTGGCATTATTGATGGTGGGGGGAGTATACGAGCAGAGAGAGAGTTCTAGGATATTAGACTACATTATAGCTACTCCAACACTCTTTTGCCTTTCTGTCAAATCTATATGAGCTGTAATGTAATAGAGTGATTTCCTCATCTTTGATGCCTGGCTTCAGCGATGGCTAGGATGTCAGGATCGTGGGTATTGAACCATGCATGAAACTCAGTTGTATTGTTCTGATGCCTCTGATGTTGATTTGATAGAATTGTACTATAGACTGAGCTGTATATAGTATATAGGTGAGAGGGTGGAGAACAGACAACCATATTCATACTAGGCCCAGGGTTAAGATGAATATCACCACTGTTGTATTTTTAGGTGAGAGGTTATGTTGTATTCTGATTCTGGGATGCATTTTGGCATGGATGGATGAGGCTGCAAGAACTGACCATTTAAAGAAGACTATGCAGAAGCTATTATAGAGCTTTGGCAATATATAGTGAATGTTGCAGTAATATTGTTGCTGGAGTTTAGAGAATCAGTGGCGAGAAGGTGGATATGGTATGACGAAGAGGGTGAGCATGGTATGAATGCAAGCATTAAATGTTGTCTGTCTAGGTAAAATGTTTTATGTGCCATGATACAGTGGGGAATTGTCAGGGAGGTGAATAAGGATGGAGAGAGGGACTGTAGTTGATGGAACTGGTGCAGGTAAATGGGATTGGGGTAATTTAAGTGATTAGATTTGATGGAGGGAAAGAGGTATAGGGGTGGGTATAGTCTGTAGTGAAATAGATCAATGACAGCAGAGCTAAAACACTGGGGTACGAAATATAGGATGGGTAGGATTTGATAGCTGAGTGGGGAGAATTGAGTAAGTTATGATCACTAGGGGGGCTTGGGGTCACAGTAAATATAAGGGAGGAACGAAGTAAGAGAACTCAGTTACAGAATGTTTTATGAGTTTTGTATGCATTAGAGTGGGTAGGGTATGTCTTATATGTTTGAATGCCTTCAGTTATGTGTATGCATTTATGAGGGGTGGGAAATAGGTAGAGTTCTGGGTGCAGAACATCTCCTACACATGTAATGGCATGAGGGGTGGCTAGGGAATTGGGGATGGGAGGGGTGTGACGCGTGCAACTGTTCCCACAACAGCAGGAGGTAATCAGTGTGGGTGTGCTCAGTATGAAGAAGACAAAAGCTGTGACATTCATATCAGCTGTGCTGTTTCTTGGTAAATCAATTATCTCCATTTAATAATGAGACCTTTAGCTGTGTTGAAATTTCAGATGTAGGCTTCAGGTTTTTTTTTTTAAATAAGAAGTATATTAAATTATCACTTATGACATTGGCAAGCATACATTTATATAAATGAAAACAAACCATATTGACACAATCCCAGTTGCAAGCATCTTCCATCACAAAAAATAGTGACGTAACCTCAGTTGCAAACATTATACATCACTTATAATCTACCCAATCACTGTCAGTCAAACATTACATAGCTTATTCAAATCCTGCACCTCATTCCTCTCCTGTGTGTATTGTTCCCACAATTCCAATTTTTTTCCTATGTAGTTTGGTCTTATCATTTTCTAAATATCCCAATTCTAGACGTTTTATCTCTGTTACTATATTTATTACTTCTAGTAAAGTTGGTTTAGACATTGATTTTCATTTTTCAGTAATTGCTTTTTCGGCAGACACCATAATTAGAATCAGAAAGGCCTTACTATGTCCAGGCAATTCCGATTCTGAATCATGGCTCAGAAGTGTCCAGTTTTGATATAAACTTTGGTTAGACAGGAAAATGTTGAATCTTCAAGGATGGATACGGTTAATTTATTCTACAATGGACAAACAGGAGCTTGTTTTAAGTGTGTGATAGGTAGTTACTTAAGCAATGATGAAACATACTGAAATATTTGCATTGTGGAAAAATAGATCACATGGGGAAGTGTGCAAGAAAGTTATCAGGTGCAGTGTTTAGTGAAAAAGGAGTCTGTGCATCACATGTGCTACAAAATCATAATATTGGAGTATATGAAGGCAGGGACTGACAAGTAAGGTGCAAGAAGCAAAAACACAATTCAGTCATAGAATATGGTAGTGGATGATTTTTTATATGTTAATGAGTTGGCAAAGTAAATCAAAAAAACTTACAAGAAGACAGCATAACATGGTAGTGGGCAGCAGACATAATGAATAATGGATCTGTGGCACCTGGAATATCTGTGAATGAATTGTGAAAGTCCATTTAACAGGGTATATGTCTGAGAAAATAAAACTGTTTTTTTGAGCACACAAGACTATTATAAAGCAATGGAGTTGTGATTTGAGGAGAGAAACTTTGGAGAAGAAGAAGGAGGATAAACTTAAGTAAAATAAAGAGATAAACATGTTAGCAGAAGAATTTGAAACTGGTGACATAATGTATATTGGCTATGAAGAACACTGGGACATTGGGTATGTGGCAACACAGGGTGTGGAATGGCCAGCATGTTTCAGAGATTTTGGATTTGTGAGGGGATAGGGAAGACAGGATAGAGATACCCTTAAATATCAAAAAACAAAGCATTATTGTATAAGAGTAGAAAGGGAGAAATCTCATCAATGAGTTCAATCAAAGAAATAAGGCATCTAAGAGTTTATTGTGTCAGAGCATAAGTGGTGTGTAAATGAGGAGACACAGCTCCCTAAGATATATGCAATCACAACTGGACTGGATAGGCAAGTTAGTCATTTTTCTTAATGATATATGCAGAAATACAGCTTCCATGGGACCGGATAATATTTCTGGCTGCATGCTACACAAATTACAAAGGGAACTGGCACCTCACCTGAGTGCCCTGTTCAACCACAGCCTCACTTCAGGCTTTGTCCCCACTGAATGGCACACTGCTACAGTCATTCCTCTCCACAAAGAGGGAGCAACTACTGACCCAGGAAACTACCGCCCCATCAGCCTGATGAGCCTGATCTGTAAGGCCATGGAGTGCATCATTATGGACCTTATAAATAAGGATATTGGGAACCTTCAAACCCTGGATCCCTCACAGTTTGGGTTTGTGAAGAGCAGGTCATGTCTGCCCAACCTGATAGATTTCTTCGAATCTGTCATGAGAGCGGTAGATGAAGGCAAGGCAGTCCATACAGCCTACCTTGATCTGGTCAAGGCCTTTGACACTATCCCTCACTCAGGGATCATTGACAGACTAACCAACCTAGGCATCAACCCCTACATCATAAGATGGGTTGCCAACTGGCTCACGGGCAGAACCCACACAGTGAAGGTAGCGGACTCTGAATCTGACTACCAGGCAGTCACAAGTGGCATCCTACAAGGATCTGTCCTGGGTCCTCTCCTGTTTGGTATATACTTCTCTGAAGTCTAGGCCAACACCAAAGGACTCTGGTTGACCAAGTTCGCAGATGACTGCAAACTGGCAGCCATTATTGACTCTTAAGCTAATGTCGACATCCTACAAAAAGGCCTCTGTGACACCAACAACTGATGCCAGAACCATGGTCTTAAGCTCAATGCCAAAAGGTGCATCGTCATCCCCTTCTGGAAAAACTCGGTGCCCATGAACTACCACATCAACAGTAGCCCTCTCAACTCTCAAGGCGTGATAAGAGATCTAGGAACACAAGTGGATAGCAACCTCTCCTTCAACAACCATGTGGCCACTGTAGTTAGAAAGTCCTTCTAGGTAGCACACCTCATTACAAAGGGTTTCTCATCCAGGAAGAAAGAGGTGATAACCCCTCTCTACTCATCCCTCATTAGACCCATTATAGAGTACAATGTCCCATTTGGCATGTATCTCACTAGACACCTGCAACAACTGGAGAGGCCACAGAAATTCCTTATAAAGAGGATCCTAGGACTCAAACACATGCCCTACAAAAACAGAGTAAAAAAACTACAGCTATACTCTGTCTCATATCACCTACTTAGAGGAGATCTCTGCTTGGCATACAAAGTCATGTTGGACCCAGTGTTACTAGACATGCTTCATCTGAAAAAGACTCAATCCCTCCACACCACACGGTCCAAGGACCTTAACCGCATCACCACAATAAACAGAACCTGCTGGAGGGACAGGTTCCTAACCCAGAGACTACCCATACTCTGGAATAAACTCCCCATTCATATCAAGCAGAGAACCTCACTGGCCTTCTTCAACAAAAATCTTGATGAGTGGATGGGTAACAAGAAATTCACCTCAGGGATCATTTCAACAGCCTTGCTCGATAGAGGTGCAAGGAAGTAACATCCAGCAACAGGATGACTGGGTATGTTCTTGGGCTAGGCTTGTGTTGGCTCTCTCTCTCTCTCTCTCTATATATATATATATATATATATATATATATATATATATATATATATATATATATAAAAGCCTGTGAAGATTTATCAGCCTATCTCTTCCCCCAGCATTTAGGTATGTCCAAATAACCTGCTCCCTCCTTGGAGCTTCTAAATATATGCATCCTGCTTTGGGAAACACAGCTATATATACAGACATGAAATGGACAATGTGTGTCCAGCAAATCCATGTTCTGTGAGTGCTCCTTCTATGAGCCATGCATGCGGTAAGCCAGACCCCCCTCTAACCTCACAGGATGGATGAGCTGGCAGTGATCCCTACTCACACCATTCTGCCCTCACTCAGGTCTTCCATGGCTGCTGCTAATCAAAACAGGTTGCCTGGGCTGTAGTCAGGGCTTCATCTATCTAATCCACACAGCTGGGCTATGTTTTGCAGTTATTTTTATTATTTTTATTTTTTTCTAGGTCAGATTTTTACTTTATCTTCAAACAGTGATGCAATCGTGTGCTTCCAACTCCTCAATTACAGTTTTTAGTGCAATTATGTCTTAAGTCTTGGAATTTGGCTGACAAAACACAAATTTATGGATTTTTCAAGTATAAAGTAATCTCTTGCTTGCACTTTACACAGGTTTCTTATAATCACATACTGTCCTTATTTGCTTCTGCACAATAGTGCTGACCACTATACTTTTAGGCCTTCTTGGACTGACTGGCTTCCACCAGTCCAGATATTGTGACCTGCTTTGCTCTATTACCACCCCCAGTTCCCCAACTAATGCCAGATCACTGCATTTATACTCAACATTCTCCTCTTGCTTTCACTTACATCACAAACTAGCTTTAAAGGTATACCACACAATCCACATTACTAACACACGTGTACCACACCACACACTAACTACCAACTACCACCAATTCAAATCATACTCTAATTGCACACAACTAACCTTGCACAGCATTCCCTTATAGATATTATCATCACTGATAACTTCAGTCTAATCTGAAACATTATCCTCAACCCTCCTTCTATTATCAAACATTGCACAACAAGCTTCACAATACGTATCCCTACAACAAAAATTCCCACCAAATTAAACTTATTCAGGCCTATAACAGACTCAGGCATCAAAAAACATAAAGAAGGCCTCTCCAATATAGACTGGTATTTTGTATTAAGCCAAAACGACCCTAAACTTGCAACAGATGCTCTCACCAGGACATTTAGATGCCCCAAGACACATTCTTTCTTAATATTTTTCTGTAAGTACAAGCCTAAGAGAAATGATTGATTAACTCATTAATTGAAATCCATTTAAAACTTAGAGATGATGCATAGTATCACCCCCTCTCCTACCAATAGCAAACAATGTATCCATTCAGAATCTTCACAAAACAAACAATACAATGAAATAAAAGATAACATATGAAAACATTTAAAAAATTCTTAGCAAAATCAGCAAACCATTTCTAGAAAGAAGTAAATTGACTCACAGGAAGGGATATTCAAAATAACGCACCAAGAGCAACATCTACATTCTCTCCTTCTGACTTCCTCTTTGAATTCTCCAGACTGTCCATCTTCTCAGATATTCATACTAATTCCCCATCGCTCAAGGAATCATCTCTCTATGTTCCTCAATTTTACTGGCTGGCTGCAGAGTTATTTGTTATATGAATAGAGCGGATAACATGAACAGTCAAAATTATGCTTCATACACCAAGTAATAAATATACTGCCATTATATTACTAGTTTCAAAAACGAGACTTAGAACCTGTTCTGCCACAAATAACACTGACAGTGGACTAGGCATAGATGGCTTCTATGCTTACTGCATATACCACTTCAATGACTTCCTCGTAACCCTCCCCCCCCACCTTGCAATGCATCTTCAGTCTCTGCCTAACACAAAATATCATGCCAATTATATGGAAAATGGACATTATAGGCCCAATCCCGAAGTAGTCTAAGCCCCCCAAAACTTCACAATACAAGCCAGTCTTTATTTTCTCCACTCTAGGCAAACTTCTTGAAAAAAAATGATATACATTCAACTCACCTAATACATCAGTAACTATAATAACCTCCTCTTCCATAAGCAACACAAATTCTGATCTGGTCATAGTACACTCACAGCCTTATGTCCTTAACCAATGAAATACTACTAGCCATGGACATAGGCCACCTCACAGGCACCATCTTTATTGACCTTACAAAAGCTTTCAACCAAACCGACCACAATATCCTCCTTCATCACCTACTACAAATAGGCATAATTTCCATTCCCCTTCCTTATTTTCAGAACTAACTCACCAATTGCTACTTCTCCATCAAAATGCATACTTTGATTTCCCAATCCATCAGCCTTCAGAAAGGAGGAACACAAAGTTCCATACTTCCTCCTATACTATTTCTTATACACTTCCCCTGACCCACCTCATTTCCCACATGGTACTATTTCACACAAACAGCTCAGCAGCCAACCTCCAGCAAGGTCCACAAACATTGGATAAAAATAGTAATGTATAAATCTAATGAGCAACCAGGCAACAGTGAAGTAGTAAAATGCAAAATATGTGAATAAATAAATAATAAACAAGCAAACCAACAAATTAATAGGTAATAAAAATTAAAAAAAGAATAATGCTCAGTAATGTGGTAAACAGGTTAAGCACTCCTCTGGCAGGCTAATCTGTTTGCTCCTATTTTTTCCTCTACTGTAAGGCAGAAATAACATACTCGTGAGCACAGTATACCCATGACAGCATAAGGCATGCAGACATATACTTTCTAGGCCTACTATGCAAAGACTCAGCTAAACCAGAAATCTTGCTATAATTAAATGTTTATTCTCTGATATGAATTGAGAACTGTATTACTTTATGTAATGAGAAGTCATAAGCAATGTGCAATGAAACACTACAGCAGTAAATACTGACAACTACCACTTCAGTGGTAGGTTATGGTTTCATTACAAAATTAGTGATTATTGATATGCCACTGCTTCTTTGACTTCAGTAGCAGAAATGTAGCTATGGTGGGGTGAAGGGGCAGCTTCACTGGCACAGGTTGTTGTGGGCATGATCAGGAGAAGTCCAAAAATAGGTTGCCAAGGCAAGTGAAATCAGGCAATAGAGTCAGCCGGTAACAAACAGTTTAATAATTAAGCGCTTTTCGTCTGTACGTTGTACAGACTTCTTCAGACAAAAACTCAACATAAAAGTCACTTTAAATAAGTAAAAGCAATTATTCTAGACCAATCATATGCAGTAATTAATTAATAGAACACGTAAATCCGTTTAAAACATTATTCAAACCAACTACTCATTTACAGAGAAGTGCCACCCCAGGAAGCCAGGTATGCAATCCCATTCTTCCAACCCCCCCATATGGGAGTGGAGATAGAGCTGTCATGTAATCTTTCACCGGGCCCAGCAGGTTAGTCTCCCGTCCTTCACCCAGTACTATAGGGATGCCTCTCTGTGAACAGCACCACTCAGGAGTCGAGGCCACATGCCAGAAGGCTCGAAGCGATGCACATTCATCAGTGCCTGGTACCATGGTGGAGAGAGACTGAGGTGTGCCACAAAAAGCACAGAGATGGGGGGACCAGGGCCATCTTCTCTGCGAGTTTGAAAGCTCTAGGTGTAAGGCAAAGGGGAGAACTGGTGTCATGGAAGTCTGGATGAGGGACTGTCTGATGCTTCGCGGCCCAGCAGAGTTACATGAGGCTGGGAAGATCACTTGAGAGGCTCTAAGAGCACATGTGACACTGCATGATTTGGCAGCATTCAGGAGATATGTAACCTTGGAAAAGAGCTCTCTCTCCTGGGTAGAAGTGGAAGCCCAGAGGGCGTCCATTCTGATGAAAGTCTGGAAGGGAGAGAGAGGTGGAAATTGGCTGGGACAGGACAGCTCCCACCTGGGTGAGGGGGTACGGACGATGCCCCCTCTGATATGGAAGTCTGGAAGGGGGAGAGAGGCAGATAGTGCCAGGGCTGGTTGAGCTCCTGCCTGGGTAAGTGGGGAGTTAATGCAGAGCTCCCCACAATGAAAGTCCTTAAGGGAGTGCTGGGGTGGACAGCAGCGGCACCTGGAGAGCTCCTGCCTGTGTGACCGGAGTCAGGTAGAGCTCCCCATGATGGAAGTCCTTGAGGAAGAGCCAGAGTGGAGAGCAGAGGGGCCTGGAGAGCTCCTGCTGGGGCAAAGACATCCACCTTCACCCCATAACCGATAGCATCCTTGAAAAATCTCGAAGTCTCCAGAGCTGCTCTGAATGGGAAAGAAGGGGGACTCTGAAGCCTTCATAAGAGTGGATCTGCCCCTCAGCAGCTGAGGAAAGTTCTGGACGGGCGGATGGGATTGGAAGGAAGCTCCCCTGAGAGGGTCCAAGGGCATGAGTGACTCGGCATGATTTGGCAGCCTGCAGGAGACATGGAGGCAGCGGAGTCCCCCAACATGGGGGGATCCCAGCCGGGTAAGGTCTCTTGGCCAGGTCGGAGGGGAGGCCTGTAGGGTTGACCCTGACAGGAGTCAGTAAGGGAGCACTGGGCAGATGGGTGCGGGGCCTGGAGAGCTCCTGCCTGGGTGAGTGGAGTCATGCAGAGCCCCCCATGACAGAAGTCCTTGAGGGAGTGACTGACAGATGGCATCAGGGCCTGGAAAGCTCCTACCAGGGTGAAGGCATCTGACCTTACCCCATACCTAATGGCATCCTTGAAAAATTGCAAGGCATCCAACTTCACCCCATAACTGATGGCATCCTTCAAAAATCACAAAATCCCCAGAGCTGCTCTGGATGGGAACGTAGGGGGAACTGACTGCCCTGGGATGCCAGGTCACCATTCAGACTGAATCATCTAAAATGGTACATTTCTGTGTCCCAAAGACAATGTTTGGAATTCCAGGACAGAGACTTCCAAACTGGGACTGTCCTGGAAAAACTGGGACAATCGGTCACCTTGGCTTTTGCAGTCAGGACTGAAGCATTTGCATCAAGACTTCATGTATCAGCTGTACATATTAGGCTCTTCAAAGTCTAAGACTTTTGTTTGTGCGGAGGATCTGACACTACTTAAGAGAAAAAGGGTGCCAGACTGGAGCACAGACTTTTTGTTTTTCTCTTAAAGCAAGGACCTAGAGCCTGGCACTTCCTAACAGATGAGGAGTGTGAGATCAGAGAGTGGAATATTTTTTTGGCTCTTCAAAATAAGCCAGCTCTGTTAAATAGTTCAGTATAATATATTTACATATTTGTTTTTATGTAGTGATTGTGGACTATTGATCTGATGGTGATAATCTAGGAAAATAAAACTTGGTACTACATTAATGAATGGTACAATTTTTTTAATGGGCATACATTTTATATGGGTCTATATTAGAACATTGAATGTTCTAAATAGCGAACGCTCACATGAGCATGCAGGACCTTGAAGTTTTTTTTGATCGCAGTACAGTGAAGATCAGAATGTTTGCCCTTTCGTCAGTGTTGTGCGATCTTGGAGTTGGAATATATATTTAGCGGGGGTGTGTGGGGGGCTCAGCCCCTCACAATAACGATTTTGAGGTCCTGCATTTTCGCTCATGTGAGCGTTCTCTATTTAGAACATTCAATGTTCTAATATAGACCCATTTTATATTACATAATATTATTCAGTATTTTTCATGTTTCTAAGTGAACTGCACCAGCCTGACCAGTCTTCTCTGGTGCTGGTTCCTATTATATTCAATGTTCTCTAGTGCTTTGGAGGTACTTGAGAAAAAAAAAAAAAACAGAAGAAAAAGAAAGTTGCTTAATCATCTCATTTGTGTGTGTATTATGGTTGAAAGCAATTCAGTATTTAGAAGTTCAGTTAAATTTATAATATACTTTATAACTGATGTCAACACCTTTCACACTTCCATGCTTCATTTTATCTACTGTGTTGTTCTGACAATATGCAGCAAGTTACTGTGTCACTGGGTGACTGGTCCTTTTGGACCATTTCTTGTAACACTATTATAAACTTGAGAAAGTATTCATTCTGGAAACGTGGTTGTGGTGTATATCTTTTCTTCAAGAAGTGGGTGGTGTTCTAATAAATTGTTATAACCAGTACTGAACATTCCTAACCAGATACATTCAGAGGTACCAGTGTCTGTGGTGGTGGTGGTGGGGCTGCCTATTGATCTGCTTCTGAAAGTTATGCTGCCATGGCAACCTCAACAGATAATCAGTTGCAGGAAAGTGACATTTTTGCACTTGTTGAAAACCTGATCAAGTTATTTACATAAAATGTTGAGTTGTGTGTGTGTAATTGTAGAATTGACATTAGTTCTATGGTACAGTAATTTATTATTAATTTTGTATATTATTGAACATGGCATAAATCATTACAATTTTCATGAATGCAGTCATACTAATTATATACAGTGTAGCTAATTTCTGCACAGCTCCCACCATCCTTCCATGTTGGGTGTGGTGCTTTGCTTTATGCAGCCATTGCTAAAGCTTAAGTAATTTCTGGAAATCTCCAAAAATAGTACAAAAATCAGTTTACTTGCTGAAGCAGCATGATAATAGTAATTAATCACTTTAGTTTAAATAACTAAGCAGTAACGTTTATGAAGCTACTAATACGGATCAGTTATTCCAATCATTACAATGAAACTGTGCGAGTGAACTGCAATACTTAAAGAGAGAGGGAGAGAGAAATAGAGAGAAACATGTTCTTGTTCTTCTTTCGGCTTTTCCCGGTTAGGGGTCGTCACAGCGGAACTCCGGTCCACTAATAATTGGCAGTAGATTTTTACGGTGCTGAGGTGCCAGCTTGACACCCAACCTTCAATGAAGGCACGCCCATTCTATGCATGTCTTTCAAATGCCACTCGACCATGTGGAGGACATGCAGACTCCACACAGAAGGTGCTTCAGCCGAGAATCGAATGGGAAAACCTCTTGCTGTGAGGCGACAACGCTACCGCTACACCACCGCAGCTGCAAATAGAGAGAAACATGTAAACATGAATACATTAATAAATCTGGAAATATTTAAGTACATGCCATTGCCTTACGTATATATTGCTATACTGTAGAAGAAATAAAATACATTACTTACTAGAGAACATTGGCCTTTCATCCTGTACCTCTGAAACCTACTCTTCCGGCTGATCCTGCCCTCCTGAGCATACCTAGGGTGTATTTGCTGTTCAGAGCAGGGAATCCCTGTCAAGGTGTCCAGAATGACAGGTGATCCCTCATCTACTGCCAAATGTCAGTTTTATGCAACTCAGAGCTACTGGTGGCCTGCTGCAACTTTGCGGGTATGACTCCTGCAGTAGGTAGAGGAGGATTTGGGTCTCTTTGATAGATCAGCTTGGGCCACAACCCTGGGATTTCATGGATTTCATAGCATAGAAGTACCAAGTTCTGAATGAGAAAAAGGCTGCAAAAAGGTATGCTAGAGTGTGAAGTACACCAACTTGGGTGAGACATCACTCTGTCAAACCTATACACTCATATAGAGCTGGTACCTATCGACGTGATGACTGTGGGAAAGTTTTGGATATTAACATGACATGTATCATGACGCATCTTAGCCCCATGGAGTAATTTTTTAGTAAGTATATTCTTTTTTTACTATTATTTTTAAATGAAAATCTTCCAGAAATGTGATGTCAAAACTAATCATTATGCCATACAGTTAATTTTTATTTCAATGTTTTTTTCTAATAAATGGTAGTTTGCTTTGAATGGGATATCACAGATATGTTTTACATATCTTCAAATCTATTGAGATAGACTGTAGCATTAATAGGGGGAGGGCCACACAACAAAATGTATATTAATATCTCACAGAATTCTTTATTTTAAAGCTATGTGATATGCTGTGGCAGAAACTTTGCAGAGGAAATAAAGTAAGGTCTAAAGACAACAGCCTCATACACCTGGGTTTGGCCTTAGACAATCTCATAAATATATACATACCATAGCATGGTAGAGTGTAACTGAGGTGCAAATGGAACTTAACTTGCATTTATGAGCTTATGGCACTTCATTTGCATTTATGAGCTAAGTGCATGTACGTCTATGAGAGAGGATACCCATGTGCTGTGATAGTATTCAAAGAGCTCAGGACAGCTAAGCCTTATTTACATAAGAAGTTCTAAAACTACCCCAACTTTTGCCAGATAACCCCAGTCCTCCACTTTAAGCTTCACTGGGTTATGTGTTTCTGCTAAAGTCTACAAACAAACTAAACAGTTTATTAACAAGGATAACCCGAAATTATTAGGAAAAGGCAGTAATAATTGTAAGTTAGTAAGATCTCTTTAACAGGAGCCTGTATTTACTGGTAAGACATGACATTTTTTATTACTTGTTGGATTAGACATGAAATGGTTGGGGATGTGTAAGGTGCCATTTTCAGTACTGATTACATGTGACAAGTGGTTTACTGCTGACAGTGGTCTCTGGCAATGGGTAATGGCCAGCACCAGACTACAGGCCACCTTAATTTCATTAATTACTGATGTACACGACCTAGCACTTAATATACTGATTACTACACCCCCACAGCAAACATATACAGGCATACATATCACTATAGTGGCAAAGGAGTGCAAAAGACAGCAGTACTACTAGGAAAAGTCAAACCCACAACTCAGAATTAATGCTTCAAAGTAGTTATCTTTTTGCCTTCCTTTTAATCTACCATCATGCATATTGAAGTATCATACAAGGCAGGCAGGTGTCATTTTGTCACAATATATGATTGCATGTTATAACATGATGCAAAAGCAGGCAGCAAGACAGAAGAGAGATAACTTTAGTCCTGAGGAGAATCACATCCTTATTCATGCTCTGAGGACACATGGGAAACACCTTTTTGAAAAAGGGGAGGCAAAACATGGCATGGAATCCAGTAGTGGCTGACAGTGATGCAGTAGGGAAGGAAATGCATCCCAGTACAGTACAGTATAATACATTGTCCCAGTACAATACATGAAAAGAATGAATGACGTTGTGGAATGTGTCAGCACAAAGGCTAGACAGAATGTAATTGCCCGTAGCAGCACAGGTGGAGGCCCTTCTATGCTCCAACTTTTAACACCAGATGAGGATTAACCTGTCTCTATAAGGATTGATAATTTGGATGCAAATGAGGATGCGGCTAGAATCATTTGAGGTGGTGTTGACACCAGTACTTTTAGATGTCTGCAACAACTGCAGCCGAATAGTTTGGAAGGTTAGTGCATCACTCATTTTACTACAGTATACTAAGATATACTTAGCATAACACTTGTGCATATATCATCCTTGCATGTTTCATCATCAGGAATGCCATCAATGTAAGATGTAGAACAAAGTTGTCAGACAATGTGTGGTAAATGTGGTCATCCTTTGTATATGTAAAAGTAATTCCACCTGTCACGTCTCATTAACCACATTTTCACATACTCTTCATGAGGTCTGAATCGCAATGTAACTTATCATGTGCCTTAGCACATCAGGCTAATGTTATCAGCAGATTGGTGAAGAAACCATAATTCTTATACCCTTGATACAGCCTGAGGATAGTGACACATGGTGGCAAAGTAGACTGACAGGATCTACTACACCACAGTAGGTGATAACTCTGTAGGACTGATGCAGATTCACACACACTCAGCACAGTAACAGCATGTCATTACAACAGGGAGGAAATACCATGCAGCTCAACAGCTGCTTCTTGTGTACAGCCTGAACCCTTTGATGAAGAGACTACCCTTTCAAAGGTAGAAGTACCTACTATCACACCTGTATACAGAGATGTCAGAAGAAGACATATTTCACACTTAGCTCCAGAGACATGTAAGGGCTTAACTACCAAGCAGCAGATTTGCTGTGACATAGTTCAAGCCTGAGCTACCTTAAGTGAGAGTCAGGTACAGATATCTAGAATACTGCTGGGAATATGTGAGGAATTTCACAAGTACATGGGAATGGTGGGAGCCCGGGAGAATTCCATGAGGATTCTCATGCACAGTATGGGTGCACATACATCATCCTGTCAGCCTGCATACACATACTGGTAAAAGCTTAGCAGACACACACTGGGAACACAAGTGGATGTGACCGGGGAATTGTCCATATGCGTAGTGGATGAGTAGACCACATACCATGTTCATTTCTGGAAAGTTCTGCAGACACTCGTGGATTCCCCAAGGAAGAAGCCTGTAAGGCCTTGCCAGACTTCCACAACATGATAGAATCTCATAGTTAAGGTCTAGGTCTCACAGCACAGTTTGTCCAATGGTAAGAGGTCCCCCAGGATCCAGTAGATCCCATCATCAGAACAGCTCAGCATCAAGCTCGAATACCAACATTTGCTCTTGAATTGTTGGACCATCATCCACACTGTCTTTAGGGGACATTCTGTATGACACATGAAACATTCCAAATATGACTTACAATTTTTTACATTGGTAAGAGGAAAACAGTACTTAACCAGCTGTCAATTTCAATACAAGGCTACTGTTTCGCCTCTTACTGTAATCTGAAAAACAGTAAAGAGAAAGAAAACCACAGGAAAAAATATGTAGGAGAGAGAGAGAGAGAGAGAGACAATATTTTTCAAGTGCAAGTAACTTGAGCACAGAAAGAGTCATCAAACTCTGTTCTGGACTCTGCAGTGAAAGACATCAGTATAACCATAAACATGTTTCATAACACCTGGATTTACACACTTAAGTCAAACCCTACCAGAATAATTAGCACTTGCACCATTTACCCCTCAACACTGTTCAAACGATGACTAATGGTAAACTTATGAAAAACATTTATTTTGTTGAAATATAGAAAATGCCTCCAGTAACACTGCATGTATCATGTATTGTCAGTGTGAATGACTTTTTTTTTTTTTACATTCATTAAGTGAATGACATGGCTGATAGTTGTGGACTAGATAGCACCTCTTTGCCTATGCAGCCGTATAACATGCCTAAACCTGCCACAGAGTTTGCTTTAATACTGCCATTGGCAGGCCACTGTCACCATTGTCACTAGTGAAAAGAACAATAGAGGGAGCTGCACTGTCACTTTTGCTAACAGGCTGTGGTAGTTACACACCAGACTGATCCATGATTATGGAGGGTCATAATGAAGGGCACCCCTAGACTTATCCAGGTAACAGAAATGGGCTTTGAGCATGCCAAAAACTCCATCAGTGACTATCCATGTTTGGGACAGGGCACTGCTGAAGTGCTCCTCATCACCAGCTCCTTAGGGGATATACACTGGTGCCTTTAGCCAAGGTTTGAACAGGTAGCCTGGGTTTCCTGCAAAACAAAAGTAGAAGGGGACATCTAACATAAGGGGGTGATTAAGCAACACTACCTATACCACTCTACAGAAACTAACATCCTTATGGTTAGGAACAATAAAATGTTTTTATTTTACCAACTAGGTGACTATGAGGAATTGTGACATGAAGGAAAAGGTGGTAGAGTGAGCTTGTGTGCCAACTGTGGGAATGATGTGCATTGCCAGGATCCTGGGTTGATATGTTGGGGATGCACCCCCATGTATCATACACTACCTGGCAGTTGATGGAATGGTTGCCCTTTCTTTTCTGGTACTGTGTGCACCCCCTAGTCCAGGTGTGGCCCTAATAGCAACATGGGTATGATTTATCACACCAAGTACCTCAGGGAAGAGTGTCATCCTGTAGAAATCATGTATGGTGCTGGCTCAGTCCTGAGGAGATGCGTTGAAATAGATATACTGATCCACATGTGCCAAGAGTATGTCAAGGAATTGCTGAAGTATCCTTGAGACAGAAGCCTGTGTGATACCCAACATATCCCCAGTTTATTCTCTGGAAATCCCTGTAGCAAGTATAGTGAGGGCTATAAATACCTTGGTATCCACAGGTTTAGGAAGACCAAGCATCTCCCCAGTCCCCATCTACGGGCTAGACAAACTCTCCAAACCTTGTACTATGCCCCTGTCCAAGATTTCCTGATGAGCAAAATTTGGATAGGTTACCCTTTGCCTATATCTCCTACTCTTCAGCAGGTGAGCACTACTGGGTGCACATGGTTTTGGCTCAATAAAGAGGAGCAGATTAGAATGGAAAACAACCAAGCCAACAGCAAATGCAAGCATTTTTATGGATTTCAAAGTGGATGAAAAAGGGATGATGTAACTTTTTAACAAGCCTTAAGAACACATTACAGATGTATATAAAAAAGTTATATAAGACAGTCACAGATATTTCACACATGCTTCATTTACATCTCATTATAACTTCCTTTGCATACTTCTTTCCCGTACCGATTTGATAAGCTGTGCCTCAGCACTTCCAATGCTTCTGAATTGCACCTTAGTCAAACTGAGGTGTGCAGCCGGTGCAAAGTCCCACTATGGACTAGCACAGTGACTAAGAATACTACCCCTATGTTTTGCACAGCATTTATCAAAAAGTTTCATTTGAACAGTCAGTTATTAACATGTCTCTTGACCATTCTGTTCTTTTCTTTTGAGGAAAAAAACAGAGAAACATTCCCTGCAAAGTTTCCCTTCAGATAATCAAACTGTTATGTTAATTGTTAACATATTATATATGTATTATGTAAACTGTTCTGTTAATGTTAAAATATTATATGTGTGGAGGCTAGAAAGCTGCCCACTGGTCAGAATGAGATAGTGGTCAAACTTAACCCTGAAGAAGTGAGAAGCCAACTTAAGAAAGTGAACCCCAGGAAGGCTGCAGGCCCTGATAACATTCTGGGCAATTTATTAAGAGAATGCAGAGACCAACTGTACTTAATCCTTACAGATATTTTCAATCCCTCCCTGGCTGTTGAAAGAGTGCCAGCATGCTTCAAGGTAACTAAGATAATCCCGCTGCCCAAAAAAGACAATCCAACTTGCTTAAATGACTACAGACCGTTGGCACTAACCTCAAATGTCATGAAATGCTTCGAAAGGATAGCAAAAAAGCATTTGTCGGAAGCTTTGCCACTGACCTTAGACCCTCTACAGTTTGCCTGTTGGCCAGACAGATCCACTGTGGATGCCATTTTGGTGGCTCTGCACCTCTCTCTGGAACATCTTGAAGAGAGGAACGGGTGTGTCAAGCTGTTGTTCATTCACTTTAGCTCAGCATTCAACATAGTGGTTCTGATGCAACTCACAGGCAAATTAATTAACCTTGGCATCAACAAGAACCTCTGAAACTGGATCCTTGACTTCTTGGTTGGAAGACCACAGAACTGCTTACCTCTCAACCTCTTAGCGCAATAAATCTGGACAAAGCCCGACATAATGTGGGGACAAAGGCCCAAAAATAGGGACACATTTTAAATATTGCTCTTTTAAACTTAGACGATCCCTAGAAAAACAGGATTTGTGGTACCATGCATTTTCTGAAGGATATGAAGCCTGAAACTCAAATACATGTCATTATTTCGTGACTTTAATCCTTAGATCATCCCAGTGATTTGAAAAAAACTACAATTTTTATGAGGAACAGACCAAAAATATGAGGCAAATTCTGGACATTCTGTGAAAATTTGTACAGGTGAGAGGTATGCGGAAAGAAGACATGCTGGTAACAACACATCAGGTATCATTACACTCAACAGTGGTGTGCCTTAAAGGTGTGCACTTAATCCTTTACTATTCACCATCCTTACTCATGATTGCTCTGCAAAATTTTCCAATAATCATATCATCAAATTCGCAGATTAGATTCATAGAATTTTTTTGATGATATGATACCACTGTAGTGGGTCTTATCGGGGATGATGACGAGAGGGAATGCAGGAACAAAGTCAGCTCTCTGATAAAATGGTGGGAAAACAACTTGGATCTGAATGTCAACAAAACTAAAGAAATTATCATTGACTTCAGAAAAAGGCCAGCCATTCACTCATCACTTGACATCAATGGTGAGGTGGTAGAGAGAGTTCAATCTACACATTTCCTGAGGGTACACACCTCAGAAGACCTTTATTGGTCTGTGAACACAGGCCAGGTAATTAAAAAAGTTCACCGATGCCAGCACTTCCTGAGAAGGCTGAAAAGAGCAAAGCTTCCTCTGAATGCTCTGTCCACCTTTTATAAAGCTATTGAAAGTATTCTTACCTGCAACTTTACGGTGTGGTACGGAAACAGTATTACGGCAGAGAGAATGAAGCTTCAAAGAGTGGTGAGGATTGCGAAGAAGATAATGGGCACGAATCTTCCAACCGTGCAAGAACTTTTTACAACAAGAACCATAAAGAGGGCATGAGACGCACCGCATCTGGTATTTGGCTGATTTGCTAGACTTTCATCTGGAAAGAGGTACTGCAGCATCCGCTGTAGGAACTCCAGGCTCTTGAACAGCTTCTGCCCAATAGTAAGACATCTCATAAACTCTGACGTCAACTTGGACGTCTCCTACCTCCACCGTGATCTCACTAGTGATATTTTACTGAAAGTGATACATAATTTAATTCACTATAGTTAACATATTCTTACTGACGTGCAATAGCTTTCTCTTAAAAGTGCAATTGCAATCATTCCTCATGTGCAATATCAATGAACTTCTTTTTCTTCTCTTGTTCTGTGTACAGTATTATTTGTTCATATGTATAGGTTTATATGTATGGGTAGTTTTACCTGACTAGAAATAGGTTCTAAGGATTATTTTTATGTGTATTAGTCATTAGAATAGTTGAGTATATGCCATGTCTTATTCTTTTTATACTTAAATTTCCTCTGTACTCTGATGACGAGCTGATACCTGAAATTTTGTTTAGGTTGCACTTTTGTTTAAGGTTTACTTTGAATCTTTGAATCTTTGTTCCCTTCTTACTTGCCATAGAGGCTTTTTGGGACCATTTCATTAGTAAGTGTACATGTCTTTTGTTTGGAATTTACACTGAGAAGCTGTGTGTGTTTTTTTCTGCTTTACTATAACCCATACTCTTGGTCCATGCCTGCACTATGCTAATCTTTCCCTTGATTAATTGCTACTGTATTTTATTGCCTTTGCATACTTTTACATTCTTATCTCCTGCTTCTAATGTTGAAGTAACAATACATTTTGAAATATCAAGGTATTTTCTGATAGTAGGATAGTAGCATTATTTTTACATATTTATCTTTCTTCTTTTGTTTTACATAGTTTTATCTCTCAGTATAAACAGTAACTTATCTTCATAATTATTGGCTTGGGAGCTTCATAGACTGAAACTGTTTCAGTAAACTTTATTTCACTTGAACAAAATGTATATTGTTTGCATATATTGATATCTACTGGTCTGCTTTTCTCCCTAGCCATCCAGTTGCTTGTCATTCTGATTATGTATTTGTAATAGTACTAAGTTTTATTTGAAATGAATTCATAAACTGATTGTGCCCATAATATCATGTATATGTAGCACATGGAGCACCATGATTATGCTCTGAAATAGTGGAATAAGCAGGCATCACTAAGTTCTAATTGTGCATTAAAAGCGGTCAGCAGCCATCACAGAAGAGTGTCGAGAAGCTGTTAAAACCTATGTTCAGAATTTTTTCCAACCTTAAATAAAGATAGAAAAAAGTCTGAACAGTGTTTTAACAGCTTCCAGATGCTCTTCAGTGGTGGCCATTCTGCATGTAGCAGTTGTATGATTGACTTTAACAACTGGCTTAGTTTCTGGTGTCATTCCAGGGGGATCCAGTAGCTGACATTCTGGGAAGATATGATCGACAGACTACAATGCTTTGCCAGAGATGACCTGCATCTGTCTCATTTGGGCTTCAGGCTTCTGGAAAAAGCTCTTGCCTCCCCCATAGTGCCTTTTTTAGAAAAAGTGATGAGGTCTAAACTACCAACATAAAAATTTCTACAAAATGCAAATTAAAGGTCATGTTGCTAAATGCTAGGAGTCTAAACATGAAACTTGCACTCATTGCAAGCATTCTTAACCCTGGAAGATGCTGACATCTGTGCAGTCACAGCAATCTGGTTAAAAGGTATGGAGAGCACCCCGGCCTTACCTGGTTACTCATACTATCATACATTCAGACCCCAAACTGTGGTCAGTAAAGCCAAAGGAGATGGCGTTTCAATATATATATTAAAGACATACAGACCTCCAGGCTGGTCAAACAGCATGACACAGAGGAGACACTCCAGGTGCAGTTAACCATTGACAAGACCCCTATTCAAATCATAACTAGCTATCAGCCCCCAAATCTGACTCAAGATGCCCTCTCCACCTATCTGGACCTCTTCAAATCTCTCAAGATTCAAGCCTTTTTCCTGATCCTAGGTGACTTTAACTACTCAAGCATAGATTGGAAGAACTACTCATGCCAGAACACAAATACCCAGAGATTCCTTGATTTTGTTAATGTACTATTTATCTTATCATTCCCTTCATAACTACATTCATTTATATTCACATCTATTTTACCTATTTCTATTACACTGTATTATATGATGTACCTCTCAAATGCAAAATCTGTTTGTACCTATTTTGTGTGTCTGTTTTTTGGAGCTTTTCTCCCCAGGACTCCATTGAAAAGGTTCTCTTTTTATGGACAATGGACTATCCTCCTGGTAAAAATAAATAATAAAATAAAAATATAAATGTCTTGGAACAGCTAGTCAATACCCCCCCCCCCCCCAAGAGGTGATAATATTTTGGACTTGGTATTAACCAACATGAGTTACCACTGCAGCATCCCTACAGTGTCATCCTTACTGGTAAGATCAGACCATAAAGCAGTCATATTTAAAGTCACCATCTCCCCCAACCCCACCCCCCCCAGCTAGGGTTAAACAAAAAAACTTCTCCAAAGCTGATTACATCCTCCTGAGGGATGGTATAAACAGCTTCACAGCCCCTCTCTCTCTACAGGAACTGGCACCAATGTCCAAAATTACACCAAAACATGATACAAGCATTTATATAGATGTATGGAATCAGGAATACCCGACAAGACAAAATCATCCTCCTCAAGGGAGAGTAAGCCTGTCTGGTGGACATCTGCAATAAATAAACTCTGTAACAAAAGGAAAAAATTGCTGTCCATGGCCAAGAAGGAGCAGGTTCCCAATTGGAAATGATCTCTCATTAGCTTGAACAAGCAAATAAGAGCACTAGTGAAATCCTCCAAAGCATACTTTAAGTCCAAATTGGCCACATCTGCTACAGGCAGTGATAAGGCCTTCTTCACATATGTCTGCAATCTCAAAGGAAGCAGCCAGATCTGCTCTGAACTGGTGGTCAAGGACACCACATACATAAATGCCATTGATATAACCAACTTGCTAGCTGACAGATTCAGAAAAAACTTCATCCCTCTGTCCCTCCCCATCAGTAAATCAGGACGTCCCCAGTACCTGCCACCTTCCTCTTAAATCTAGGGAACAGGTCATGACTGCTCTCTCAAAGGCAAAAAATACAGCCTCCATGGGACCTGATAACATCCCAGGCTGCATCCTACATGAACTCAGGCAGGAACTTGCAGCACCATTAGGTACCCTAGTCAACCAAAGCCTGAGTAGCAGCTTTGCCCCAGCTGAGTGTAGGAGAGCCACTGTCATCCCTTTGCACAAAGGTGGAGCATCCACAGATCCGGGGAATTGTAGACCCATCAGTCTAACTAGCCTGATCTGCAAGGCCACAGAATGGATTATCATGGACCTCATTAACAAGGACATTGGCAACCTCCAAGCACTCAATCCCACACAGTTTGGCTTTATCACGGGGAGGTCATATCTGTTAAATTTGATTGACTTCTTTGAGACAGTCACCAAAGCCATGGACGAGGGGAAGACGATGCACACCACCTACCTTGACCTAGCCAAAAAGCCTTCTTCACTGTTCTCCACTCAGGCATAACAGATAAACTCTCTCAAGTAGGCATCAGTCCATATGTTACCAGATGGGTAGCAAACTGGCTCACTGATAGAACCCACCTAGTCAAAGTAGGGGAAGCCACCTCAAGCAGTAGACCCATAACGAGTGGCATACCCCAGGGATCAGTCTTGGGGCCTCTGCTATTTGGAATATAATTTTCTAACATGCAGGCCAAAACCAGTGGGATATGGCTGACCAAGTTTGCAGATGACTGCAATCTGGGTGTTGTCATCAATTCCCCTAGTGATGTGGACATCCTCCAAGAGAGTCTCACCCAAACAAATGACTGGTGCCAGAAACATGGCCTCAAGCTGAATACCAAAAAATGTATCACCATCCCCTTTGGGGAGAGTGATGTCCCACATATTATCACATTAATAACAATGTCCTAAGTGCACAATCAGTTGTGTGGGATTTGGGCAGTCAGGTTGATTGCAACCTGACTTTTGACTACCATGTTGCTTCTGTTGTATGAAAAGCTTTCTACTTGGTCCACTGTATAAGTAAGGGTATCTCATCCAGGAGCAAGGAGGTTATAACATCCCCATATTCTTCCCTTATAAGGCCCATTATTGAGTACAACGCTCCTTTCTGCATGTACCTCGCAAAGCACAAGCAGCATGTGGAGAGACCACAAAGGTTCCTCTCTGGGAGAATCCAGGGCTTCAAACTTCTACTAAAAGCCCTATCCCTCTACTCAGTTTCATACAGACTCCTCAGAGGTGACGTCTGTCTGGTATACAAAGCAATCTCAGACCCTGCCTTGATGGGACTGCTGCATATCTGCAAGTCAAGCTCCACTCGAGTAACCCGCATGCGCAACCTCAACTTGGTCTGTGACATCAATAGGACTTGTTGGTGGGACAAATATGTTTCCCAAAGACTCCCTCATCTTTGGAATAGACTCCCTCTCCACATCAAGCAAGTAGCAAGTAAGTACCTCATTATCCCTTTGTAAGTGCAACCTGGATAACTGGATGGGAAACAGAAAATACACCCCTGAGATTTCACCTGTGGCCCTGCTGGACTCCCCCATCTGTGGAATAGACTCCCTCTCCATGTCAAGCAGAGTTCCACTTTACCCCTTTTTAAGCTCAACCTAGATTACTGAATGGGAAACAGAAAATATACCCCTGGGATTCCACCCGTGTCTCTGCTGGACAGGGGCATCAGGTGCTGATTTGTCTAAACATGGGCTAAACTCTTGGCTAGGCTTATAAAGGCCTCAGGGCCAATAGCCTAGTAACTTCCTATGATCCTATGATTCTATACGTGTGGCAACTGTAAGTGTGTTGCAGCTTTCACAAAGTTGTAAAACACCTGCCGTTACAATACTTTTTTCCTTTAATTTATTAATAGTATATGCGAGTAGTTAAAGCTTCTTGCCGTACAATGAATTATGGTCATGACTCTGAATCATAACAGAGCCTGTTATGTGCTCTTGACAAGGGATGTCACGGAGGTGAATTTCTTGACATCCATGTCTCAAGCACATAACAAACTGGTTTTGACCAGAGAACTAATCATAATCCTATATGTTTTATATGTTTGAATGCAAATTTTGTATTTGGCTTAAAGCATTGGTATGATTTGCACATATGAAAAACATACAACTGATACTGTTTCATTACAGAGACCTCACTCCTTAGATTTTTTTGAAATGTTTTTTATCCGGTCAAACCTCATCTACAATGGCCTGCCCCCCAGTGCCCCACATCCATGCTAAGTCTACCAGCATCCTTCTACCCCCCCCCCCCCAGATTTTCTCTGATGTTGCTGGGGCCAGTCATGGATCTTAAGGGTGTCCTGGGGGCTCGGCTATCTGTGCTTCCATCTGGTGTTTTAGTTTTTCTTTTTTTTCTATATGCTCTACCCACTTTTCCCTTTCCCTAGCCCCCATGATTACTAGGCATGCCTGTCCTTCCCTGCTGCTCTGTCAGTCAAACTGTTTATCTAACCCAGGTTGACCAGGCTATAGTTATAGGTTTATCCCTCTATGCCACAGGAGTGACCAAGCTCATTCTTTATATTGAATTCAGTTCTAATGAAGTATTTGTTATGTTTGTAAGATGAAATTACTGAAATGATTTACGTAAAATATTATTTATCACTATTACATAAGATACTTTTTTTTGTTTTTATTAAAGTTTATCTCCCTCTCTCTCTCTCTCTCTCTAATATCTCCCAATAAGCTAAGGATTACAGGCTTTTCATTATACTGTAGGTTTCAGTTTTACAAGAAGAAATGAGAATTGTTGTTCTGTTTTTGTTTGTAATCTCAGTAGCCAAAAAAGCTGTTCCATTTTGTCATGTAAATTTGGAAGTACAGAAGTGCAAGCCTCTTAAAATTATTTAATAACTTTAATTAAATCTCCAAATTCAAAACAAGCAGAAAGTGTAGTAAAACCCAAGTCAGTGCTTTTATAACTGACAAAATTCTTTAGGGAAGTACTGAGGCTAACTGAGATGGTCAAGGACAGGACACCCACAAGAGCTAATACACTTTAAAGTAGAAATGTCTTTCGACGCAATGTGTACCATCTAGGTTTACCTTAAATTGCCAAAATATTGAACATTGTGCATTTTAACTGCTTTTTGGAATGGAGGTGATCAAGATTAATATTCATATCTTGCTGAATTTTGTGATTTTATCATCATGCTACTTTGCCATATGTCTCTTGAGAACTTTAGACTGTGAATGCTACAATGATGCTTTCTGTTCCTCTGCAGCTAATTCAGCATGTAGTTGGCTGAACTGCGAATTGCTTTCTCTCCGATTGTAATATCATTATTGTTAGCAGCTTTATGCTATGCCGAGTCATGCAGGAAAGTGGTTTGTTAACTGGAGGACTCCTAGTGAGTGGATTATATACTAGGACTGTTTTTCATCATTTACATTCTCAGATTGTTCTGGTTAGGGTACCTGAATGTCAGAGCCATGTTTGTGTGGGTTCCGGTGAGAGGGGCTGAAGATGTTTACCTCTTAGTGTGTTTACATTAAGACTTTGCTGTTTAGAGCTTATGGTTGTGTTATGAGAAGATTTTAAATTTGCTTGTTTCATTGTGTTCTTTGTGGTTTGCTTAATAAAGACTGAATTACTGCAGCATTTCTGGCCATTCCAATCACTTGACTTTGAATGATAAAATCTGAGTTGTGTATTTTATGACAATGTTTTTTTTTTTTTATCTTGGAAAGCATTTTTCCTCTAATAATATTGCATATTATATTGGATACTTTAGATTTATCTGGGTGTTCTTCTCATAGGTTCATAGGTTCATACTAGGCTATCTGCCCTAGGACATTTATAAGCCTAGCCAGAATGTGTTTGGCTTTCGCTACCCATTTTAAATTTATTTTGCTATGCCCTTTTTCAAGGTTAGTATATTGTGTCTCTGTCTAACAGTGACACAGAAGTGATACCCGGGGTAAACCTATGATCTCCCATCCACTCATCAAGATTCCTCTTGAAGAGAGTCAATGAGGGACTCTGCCTAACCTGGACTGGGATTTTATTCCAGAGTGAAGGGAGCCTCTGGGTTATGAATCTGTCCCTCCAGCATGTCCTATTTATTTCAGTGCTGAGGTTCAAGTCTCTCGAGCGCGTTGCTCAATGGGATTTGGATTTTCTGAGGTGCAGCATGTCCATTAATTCCGGGTTGGACATGGCTTTATACGTCAGGCACAGATCGCCTCTGAACAGGTGGTATGCCACTGAGTAGAGCTGGAGTTTCTTTAACCGGGCAGCATATGGCATCTGTTTGAGCCCTTTGATCCTCTTGGTGAGGTACTTTTGGGGTCTTTCCAGTTGCTGCAGGTGTCTGGTAAGGTAAATCCCAAAAGGGGCATTGTACTCAATTATGGGTCTGATGAGGGATGAGTAAAGAGGCACAATGACCTCCCCTGATCTAGATGTGAATCCCTTCATGATTAGGTGAGCTATATAAAATGTTTTTCTAACCACTTTGGCCACGTGGTTGTCAAATGAGAGATTGCTATCAACTTGGGTCCCTAGGTCCCTAATTACTTCTTCTGTATGTAATGGATTACCACCTATGTGGTAATTTGTGGGCACTTTATTTTTGCCAAAGGGGATTACTATACACTTTTTGGCATTTAGCTTGAGGCCATGGCTCTGGCACCAGTTGTCTGTTTCTATGAGGCCCTTTTGGAGGATGCTTGTGTCGGCTGGAGAGTCGATTATGGCACCCAGTTTGCAGTCATCTGCGAACTTGGTCAGCCACAGTCCTTCCGTGTTGGCCTGTACCTCCGAGAAATATATACCGAACAAGAGAGGTCCCAGGAATGAGCCTTGTGGGACACCACTTGTAACTGGTTTGAGTCTGACATGGCTCCAGCAATTCTAACCATGTGGGTTCTGTCCTTGAGCCAGTTTGCAATCCATCTAGTGACATAGGGGTTTATATTTAAGCTGGTGAGCTTATCTATAATGCCCGAGTGGGTATTGTATCGAAGGCTTTTGCGAGGTCCAGGTAGGCTGTGTGGACCACCTTCCCTCGTCAATGGCCTTGGTGAATGTTTCAAAGAAATCAACCAGGTTTAAGAGGCAGGATCTGCCCTTAACAAAGCCGAACTGGGTAGGATCCAGTGTCTGTAGGTCCCCAATATCTTTATTTATGAGGTCCATGATGATCCTTTCCATAGCTTTGCAGACCAAGCTAGTCAGGCTTATGGGGCGATAGTTTCCAGGATCCATTGAGGCACCACCTTTATGGAGAGGGACCACTGTTGCTGTACGCCACTCTTTGGGCACGTATCCTGTAGTAAGGCTGAGATTGAACAGTAGTTTTATGTTTGGGTTTAGCTCTTCTTGGAGTTCATGTAGGATGCAGCCCGGGACACCGTCTGGTCACATTGATGCTGTGTTTTTTGCTTTGGAGAGGGCGGCTCTTACCTGAGCATCTGAGATGTCAGGGGGGCAGCACTCTGCTGGGATAGATATTTGCCCTTTTGGTGGGGAGAGGGGGGAGAAGTTTGCGCTGAACCTGTCAGCTAGGATGTTGGCAAAGTCTGTGGGTTCAGTGTATTTTTTGTCATTTTGGACTAATTCTGAGCATATCTGGGAATTATCACCCAAGTTCCTAACATAACTAAAGAAAACCTTGTGATTATCCTTATTGTCCTGTTCAATTTTTCTCTCGAAGCTGGCCTTAGACAATTTTATGAGTGCCCGTAGTTTTTTGCTAATACTGATCAGTGATGCCTTCCCTTTTTGGGATTTTGCTCTATCATTTAGTAGCTTCCTCCTTCTATTGTATAGTTTGTTTATGGCTGGGGTCCACCAGACAGGACGTCTGCCTTTGGAGGATTGGGTCTTGGTTTTATTTGGGATCGCATGATCCATGCATTCCTGAAGGTGTTCATAGAATGCGTTTATAAGGGATTCTGTGGTCTGGGCCGTATTTTCCACAGGCCTGGGGGCTTTGAAGGATTCCACCTCAGTTTTAAGGAGTGTGAAATTTGCTTTAGAGAAGTTTTTCACTGTAGTTTTCTGGGCAGGGGGTGGGGTCGGGATGTGAATATCCAATGAGATTAGTTTATGGTCTGATCTTACCAGTGAGGGATACACTTCTGGTCTGGAGCATAGAGTCCTCATGTTGGTGATGATCAGGTCCAGTATGTTTTCCCCTCTTGTGGGAGTGGTAACAAGTTGTTCCATAGCATTTGAGTTTATAAATTCTAGGAACCTTTGGGCTAGGGTGTTGGAGCTAGAGTAATGCTCCCAGTCTATGTTTGGGTAGTTGAAGTTGCCCAATATAATGGTGTTTGGAGAGACCTTCATATTTTCCAGTGTTCTCAGAAAGGCCGAGTGGGGTTCCTGGGTTTGGGAGGGTGGTCTGTAGCAGGCTATAAACTGGAAGGCAGTTTTACCCACTGTTAGTTGCACATGGATAGTCTCTGATGCTTCGTGCTTTGCCACCAACCTGGAGGTGTGGGTATCTTTGATGAATATCGATACTCCCCCTCCTTTTGTGGTTCAGTCCAAGTTTTGGGGCTAAAAAGCATGGTATGAGGTATAACCTGGTAGTGCTGGGGTGCTCTTGGAATCCCTGAACCAGGTTTCTGTACTGCACAGATATCAATGTTCTCCATGCTAAGGAGAGTTTCGAGTGCGTGCATCTTGAGGTTTAGACTTCTGGCGTTGAGTAGCATTACTCTTAGTTTCTTATCCCTTGTGATACCTATGGAGGTGGGTTTGTCTTTTGAGCCTTGCCTAAAAAAGGCACTATGGGGGTAGCAAGAGCCTTTGCCAATATCTGAAAGCCCAGGGGTGACAGGTGCAAGCCGTCCCTAGCAAAGCATCATGGCTTGTCGAGCATATCATCCCAAGCTGGCAGACATTGGATCCCCTTTGAATGACACCAGTACTTAAGCCAATTGTTGAAATTGATCATCTTGTCTTCATATTGTGGCATCATTCTTGGTGAGGGTAAGATGCTACTCAAGGTCAGGGTCATACCGGCCTGGGCTACATGCTCAGAGAGCTCCTTTATGTCTCTTTTCATGTAGTCCAGGGAGGTACGTCTCAGGTCATTCACACCAGCATGGAAAATGACTGAGTCATATTTGTACTTGCCTTGGAGTGACCTGAGTGCTTGTGTTATGTGGCGGATCCTAGCGCCCAACAGGCTGCTCACTGTGACCCTCTCCTTGTTCAGCCTGGTGAGCGGGACGTCAGTGTGCCTGACAATAGAGTCACCCATTACAAGTGTATCAGGTGTGTTGTTTAGTCTTAAGGGCTGTGACTGTTCGGCACACTGGCTTTGTGAGATATGTGTTGCACGTGTTTTGTTTTGGGGTAGTGGTTGCTTGGGTGTCTGCTTTGGAGGTCTCTGCTGCTTAGGCAGATCTTTATTTAGAGCCTCCGAGTATGTTTTTGTGTGATTATGTGTTTGGTTTGCTGTCGTGGTAGGTCTATGTGAGACTGGAATTGTAGTGAGTGTGGTTTCCTTCTCCTCCTGACTGGTTATGCCAGTACTGAGTTGAGAGAGCTTAGCCTCCAGTTTGGCTATATGGTTGCATCTCTCACATGTGTTGGAATTTGTTGGGAGGAGGAGAAGGTTGTCTGTGTACATGAGGCAGTTGTAACATTGCCTCAAGATTCCCAGATTCACCAGCTGGACCGGAGAGGAGATAGACAACTGACCTTTGGACATGCTAGAATAATATTGGAAATTCCTTAATAATTGAAAACAAGGGCCAGTGGGGAGTGAGGGTGTAGTGCTTTTAATTTTTAGTGCCTACTTATATAATTGCTTTAGCAAGCAAGTGCCAGGTAACTTAAGTGCAATGTGTTACAGGTAACTTAAATGCAAAAATGACAAACAGTAACTTTCTTTCAAGTGAAACAAGGAAATAAGTACAGTAAGCAATGCAGATATCACTAGTGATCCACAGAAGCACTGAGAAGCCGCGTATTAGGTGGAATTAGCGTTCCAGGGAAATAACAAGCAAACAAACAAGCATATAAATAAAGCTAGATTCAGCAGGCCTGGATCTAGTCTATGCTACAGCAAACAAGGTGTACCAATTTCAGTAAGATACAGTTCAAATATTCAGGCACTATAAACGATTAACCAGAAATTCCCAGCTCAGAAGGGCAGAGTCCAGCCTCTTCTCCCACAAGAGTTCAGACCACGAACCTTCTTAATGTAAAATAACTGGCCTGAAGCCCAAGTGCTTAAACCAGAACTAATACACTTTAAGAATAACAGACACTGGGCTCTCAATCAGCAGTTCCCAACTTAAAAGGATGAAAGCTACCTGTCCTGCCACCACAGTGCATGCCACAAACCTTCCTAATGTAAAATTACTGGTCTGAAGCCCAAGTGCTTACTCCAAAAGACTTAGAATGATAGCTACACTTTAATCAAGTTACTACCAAGCAGTAATAAATACAATTGAATACTTTAGAGAATGCCTGGATTAGTGCTCAAGTTACACAAACAAAGCTAGATCCAGCAGGCCCGAATCCAGTCTATGCCACAGCAAACAAGGCGCACCAACTTCAGTAAGAAGCAGTTCAGATATGCATGCACTATAAGCCTTTAACCAGAAATTCCCAGCTCAGAAGGGCAGAGTCCAGCCTCTCCTCCCACAAGAGTGCAGACCACAAACCCTCTTAATGTAAAATAACTGGCCTGAAAGCCCAAGTGCTTAAGAATTAATACACTTTTAGAATAACAGACACTGAGCCCTCAATCAGCAGTTCCCAACCTAGAAGGATGTAAGCTACCTGTTCTGCCACTACAGTGCAGACCACAAACCCTCTCAGTGCAAAACTGGTCCGAAGCCCAAGTGTTTAAACCAAAAGGCTTAGAATGAGTTACACCAAGCAGTAATAAATACAATTGAGTACTTTTAAGATGATGCAAAAGTAAAATAAAGTAGGTAGAAACACAAGTACAGTAAAAGCAGATGAATTTTTTTTTTTTTCTGAACAAGTGCTGAGATCAAAGAAACAGATTTGAGTGCTGAAACTAGAAAACTGGATAGTTATAAGAAAAAAAAAAACTAAGCTAAAGGCTTCCCTCCAACACAGAAGGGCTTGGGGGCTCAGAAGCCTACAGATAGTTTATACCACTTAACAGGAAAGGCAGGAAACAAGCTTAAATTTTTTTTTTCTGTTTCCCAGATGCTCTCTTTGTACACAGTAGGAGTGCCTGAAATCAAAATATGATATCACTGCACTCAGTTGAGTGAGCAAATGAGATGGGCCCAGAAGGAGTATCCAAACACAAATTTACAAAAGGGGCGGGCAGTTTCAAGGCCACTAAGATTAACACCAAAACAAAAACAGGGAGGGTGGCTGGGACTAACTGAAGAGCAGAGTCAAAACTTCCAGTTCAGTTAATATTCCTGCAACACACAGTTAAAATCAATTTAAATACTGTATTTTTTTAAAAAAAGTGCAGATAAAGGTACTTAAATTCTCTTATACGTCCAGTTGAATACAGCAAGTTCTTAGCCGGCCAACGCTGAGGTTTTTAAGCAGAAAATATTTCACACTGTACCACTTAAATAGGCAAGGACAGGAAATCAAAGAATGTGGCTACCCCCACACCTGTAATTACTAGCAAATAACAAAATTCAGCAAACACTGACTGTTGTAATGTTTTTATGCTTAAGAACTCTAATAAACTTTGGTTGATTGGCTATTTTAATGATATTGTGTTGTATTACTGGAACTCTGAACCAATGTTTTACTTCATTACTCTGTTATTAGCCTGTGTGTGTCATATTCTTTCAGTGGTGTTGCTATACTTACCCATGTGTTAAACTTCTCACCTAGAATACTGCACAAAACTATATGATATGGCAAATACTTATGTTTTATGTAATTTGTGCATGGTTAACAGACATCACACTACTTCATACCTTTTTGCCTTTTCTATAATCATTATGTATGGTTTTAGTAAGCTGTAGCTTGCTTTCATTCTGATAAGACTCCTAAAGAAGTAGATGAATGCTAGCTGCTTTTTCATGTGTTGTCACTAGATGTCAGCAGTCAAAACTGTATAAAAAGAGAGAGCATATAGTAATAAACAGACTATAGAGAGCCTGCCAACATCTCCATCAATATATACATTAATATACAGGCCAGCTATTTTATTCATTTTTATCCAAAGTTTCTTTCTGCAATTTTGAGTTTTCTGTATAATTTATTAATTTTGATATTTTTATGACCACCATTCAGTAACATATCAAAGGAATATTTATTGTGTAACTATTAGTAAATGATATCTCCTTAACATTATCAGTTTAAAAATCCAGTTATGTATTTTGTTTCTGCAAAGATACAGAAGGGAATGAAATTTTGCCTTTTAAGAGTATATATCTGATAAGTCTGCCTTTGAAACTGATTCTGTAGTACACTGCCTCACTTTGGAAATTATTCACCATGCTTAAGCACTTACAGTATTTATTTATTTATTGGCATTTGATTATCGGGATAGTCCACTGGGCCACACAAGTCTGTTTTCAGTGGAGGCCCAGGGAGGAAAGCTCCAAGTACATGTAACAATCTTGAACAATTAAAATAAACTGTACGGGCAAGTTAGCTTCCAGAGGTTCAAGTTACATACGATTGTAAATGCATACAGCCATACAAAACTTAAAGAGATGAATAATAAACAACCTGGGAAATTCACATGATACATTAGTGTCTGGATATTAACAATTGCTTGAAAGTAGAAGTGGAGATAACAGGGAATTAAGCACTCCAAACAGTAAATGCATATAAAATTCAGTGTATAATGGAGTTAAGGAATAAGATAGTTAGGAATATGGTACAATTAGAAGCAACTGAGTAGTAGGTAAAGGGTGTGAGAGGAGGTAAGGAAGTAGAAGAGGTCAGAACTTAAATTAGGGAGGTGTAGAGCAGTTACAGCTCCAAATGGAAGAGAGGTAGTTATGTAAGGAAGCTTTAAAAGATGCAAGGTTAGGATTGGTTCTAACTGTTACAGGAAGAGAGTTCCATATCCTAGCTACAGAATAATAGTATAGGAGTTGGCCTGCCGGTAAGTTTGGTTTATGAGTGTGTAGAATATGTTGGTTTTCAGATCTAAGTGATCTTTTGGGACAGTAGCTGCTGAATAGTGAGGAGAGGGCAGGACATACTGAAGGTCTGTATACAATTTGGTGTGCTTGCAGATAATTGTATGTAGGAGAGAGAGTGTGGTAGTTTGAACCAATTAAGAGACCGTAATGCTGTACAGTGGTGGGTGGAGTATAAGGCATTAGTAGTGAATTGAGCGATTTTGTTGTAGCAAGTTTCTAGTTTGATTTTAGTGTAGAGAGTAAGTTGGTGAGTAATGGAGTACAGCAGGTTAGAGAAGGTAGTAGATAAGTGATGGCTAGTGTCTTTTTACTAGTAGGGCTAAGAAAGTGTTTGTGCCTATACAGCAAGCTCAGTTTTGGTGAGTTTTTTAATGTTGTGTTGAACATGTAGATCAAATTTAGGTCTTCATCTATTATAACCCTTAGTAATTTAGGGGGGGGAACTAGTTCAATTGGAGTTTTGTCGTGGGAGAGTATCGAAGATCAGCCTTTGCTTAAGAGGGCATTTTCTTAGGGGTAACAACACGTAGCTAGGTTTTGTTAGGACCGAGTAGCAAATGTTTTTTGGTAAGCCAGTTTTCAATGGTGGAGAATGCAAGCTGAGTAATATATTTGGAGCTTGGGAATGGATTCAGCGGAGCAAATTATAGTTGAATCATCTCCATATTGAATAATACAGCTATGGGTGAGTGATAATTGTAAATTATTCATGAAGTTGCTGAATAGTAAGGCCCCAATATAGACACCTGGGGAACACTGGTAGGGTTGGAGAGATAAGAAGAGAGGGAGGAATTCCATCTAACTGCTTGTTGCTTGTTAGATAGATAGATTGCAAACCAAATAAGTAAAGGGGAGGAAAGTACAGTTTGTGAGAGTTGATTTTGAAGACGTGGATGTGAAACGCTATCCAAGGATTTTGAAAGGTCTACGAATGTGGACAAAACAAATTTACCAGAGTCCATAGCCTTGTTGATTATGTCCATGGAAGAGATTAAGGCAGTCATTGTGCTGTGACCTAGTCTGAAGCCATGTTGTGTAGTGAAAGAATTTAATTGTTGGTGAGAAAGTCAAGAAGTCGAATTTGTATGTGTTCAAGAATATTAGAGATAGGGAAATGAATAACACAAGAGCGGTAATTGGAGAGATCTGTGGGGTCACCACCTTTGTGGAGTGCTAAAATAAATGTCATTTTCCAGGTTTTTGGGACATATGATTCAAGGATGAACCTATTTTATAAGAATGCTAATGGGTAAGCAATTGCATCAGCAGCTAGTCTATGGTATTCGGGGGGCAGATCATCTGCTGCATTCCAGCCAGGTTTGAGTTGGAAGGGTAGTCATATTATGTTGGCAGCGGGAATGAGTTTTAAGGAGAATGAGGATGTAAGACTGTTGGAAATTTCAGCAGAATCAAGAGAGAATGGTGAGGGAGAGATATTGGAGAGGAGAGAAGGAAATGAAGGGCTTATAGTAGTGGAGTTAGGGTCTGTGTGGTGTTGGATGAAGTTGGTTGTGATGTTAGATGCAGTGTTGATAAAGTGGATGTTAGATTGAGTATATCTGGGTGACCTTTATTAGGAAATGGAGTAGGCTTGGCTTTTCTGTCAGGATTTGGAAGTGAGGAAATGGTTGTTTAGAATTTTTTTGGGGCTATACCTGTTACTGGACTGAAATTTTAGGTAGTATTATTTTTTGTCTTTGGTTATTTGTTTTTTAACATGTTTCTGGAGTTGCCTGTAGTTTTGTAGGGTGGCTGGATTTTTGGTTTTGTTTTTTGCCATTGTTTCCAGAATTTGTCTCTGTTTTGCATTAATTGCTTTGTTGATTTTGTTAGTCAAGGGATGTAATAAAATCTTATCCTTTTCATACGGGGGAAGCAAGTTTATTTAGGGTTTCTAGAAATAGGATATTAAAGTACTTTACTGTTTCATCTAGGGGAATGTTTTTTAGGATTTTCCAATTCATATTTTTAGTACCTCCAAAACACAAGACTGCTACAACTAACAGAGTTCCTACAGTTCCCACAGCACCCATGACACATAGTGACACCAGTGTCTCACTTACCAAGCCTGGAAGGCGTAATACTCAAAAACCAAATTTTCTTGTCATTGGAGACTCCATAGTGAGACACATGGATGTCCCACTCACCAGGCTGGACAAGGAGAAAACCATGGTCAGCTGCCTATCCGGTGCCAGGATTCATCAGATCACGCATACACTCAGGCCTCTCAACAACAAGTGCCATTATGACCCTGTCATAGTTCATGTTGGAGTGAATGACCTGAGATGTACGTCACTAGACTATATAAAGAGAGACATGATTGAGCTCTCTGAGTATGTGTCCCAGGCAGGTATGTCCATAGCCTTGAGCAACATACTACCCTCACTTAGAATGATGGCACAGTATAAACAAAAATGATTGATTTCCATAATTGGCTTAGTTTTTGGTGTCATTCAAAGGGGCATCCAGTTTGTGACATCCTGGGAAGCCATGGTCCACAAACCTTGCTGCTTTGCCAGAGATGGTTTGCACCTGGAACATCTAGGCTTTAGGCTGCTGGCAAAAGCTCTTGCCTCCCCCATAGTTTGTTTTTAGTCAAGGTCATGAAAATAAATTTACTGCTGTGAAATTTGCAAATCATAACAAAATAAGGGTCATGTTGCTAAACTCTAGGAGCTTAAACCAAAAACTGCACACTCTGAAAGCACTTCTTATCACTGGAAGATGTAGATGTTTGTGCAGTCACAGAAACCTAATACAAGGCCTCAGAGAGTACCTTGGCCTTGCAAGTCTACAATGCCTTCCACACCTTCAGACTGCAAAATGAACATGTAAGAACCAAAGGAGGTGGTGCTTCTATCTATATTAGAGATAAGTTCACATCCTATCTAGTTAGACTGGACAACTCCACGGAGTTACTTCAAGTTCAGGTTACATTGAGTAAGGCTCCCATTCAAGTCATAACTTGTTATAGATCCTCCTCTATGGGTCATGACATGAAGCCAACTTGACCAAACTGGAGACAATTCAAATATTACTGAACACTCTGGTTATGGAGGATTTCAATTATCTCACCATCAAATGGAAAACTTGTGCTAGCCCTAACTCACTAGCACAAGAGTTCCGTGACTTTGTTAACTCAAATGTCCTGGAACAAATTGTTCATACCCAGGAAAGAGGAACAAACATACTAGATCTGGTCCTCACTAACATGTCAAGCAGATGCACTGCCGCAATTGTCGCACCCTCATGAATTAAATCTGACCACAAATCAGTCACCTTCGAGCTGGCACTAAAACCAGTACTCCCAAAGGGCAAAATCAGGCTAAAAAACTTCACCAAGGCAGACTATACCCTCCTAGATGAAGGTATAAATGCATTCCAAGCCCCACCCCCAGCTGGAAATGGTAATTGCACCAAAGCTTACACTAAAGCTCTGTACAATCACTTGCATAAGTGTACAGACATGGCTGTACCAGAAAGGATCAAAGCTAGAGCACCAAGTAAAAACAAGATGCCATGGTGGACATCCAGCATCAACAAACTTTACAATAAATGCAAAACGTTGCTGTCCAAGAAAACAAAGGCGAGGCCCCAACAATGGAAAAGCAACCTCCTCAGCCTCAACAGGCAAATACGACAACTTATCAAATCCTCTAAGGGTTTATTTGAGAGAAACATAAGAAGTACAGCCAAGGATAACCATAAGGGCTTTTAACAGTTATGTACGTAGCCTAAAAGGTAGAACCCAGGCATTTGCAGAACTAGTGACTAATGGTATCGCATATACTGACTCCACAGAGATAGCAAACCTGCTGGTGGATAGGTTTGGTAAAAATTTCACTGCCTTATCCCCTCCAAACATATCACAAACCTTCCCCCAAACTTCTCCACCACCCTACATATCTGAAAGGCAGGTCATCAAAACCTTGTCCAAGGTGAAAAACACAGCCTGTATGGGACCAGACGGCATCCTAGGCTGTCTTCTAAACAGCCAAAAACATGAACTAGTATCACCATTAAGTACCCTTTTCAATCATAGCCTAACCACAGCCTTTATTCCTGCGGAATGGAGAGCAGCAACAGTTATTCCCTTCCACAAACGTGGCCTAGCAACAGACTCGGGGAATTACAGACATATAAGCCTGATCAGCATCATCTGTAAGGCCATGGAACGTATCATTATAGGTGACCTCCAAACCCTGGATCCAACCTAATTTGGCTTTGTCAAGGGCAGATCCTGCCTGTTAAATCTCATGGATTTCATAGAAAATATGATCAGGGCCATTGACGAGGGCAGATCTGTGCACACAGCATGCCTTGACTTGGCAAAGGCCTTTGACAAAATGCCACACTCAGGCATTTTCAATAAACTTAGCAAACTGAATGTAAACCCCTTTGTTGTAAGATGGGTTGCCAGTTGGCTCACAAACTGGACATACACTGTCAAAGTGGGAGACTCCACATCAACCAGCAGATCTGTTGCAACAGGGTGCCACAGGGGTCAGTGCTTGGCCCCCTACTGTTTGGTATATATTTCTCAGAAGTTTAGGTCAAAACTAAGGGGATGTGGCTGATCAAGTTTGCAGGCGACTGCAATCTAGGTGCAATTATTGAATCCCCAAATTATGTCAGTATACTCCAGGAAGGTCTTACACAGACCAACGACTGGTGTCTTGGTCACTGTGTCAAACTGAATACAAAGAAATGCATCATCATTCCCTTCAGCACAAACAATACCCCTTCACACTATCAGATCAACAACAATACCCTAAGTACCCACGAAGTGGTAAGGCATCTGGGATCACAAGTTGACTGTGGCCTTAACTTCAACCACTATGTAGCTACTGTAGTAAGGAAGGCTTTCTATGTAGCACACTTGATTAGTAAAGGCATCACCTCAAGAGCAAAGGAGGTTATGACCCCTCCATACGCCACACTAATCTGGCCCATAATTGAGTATAAAGCCCCATTTGGTATGTACTGTACAAAGCATCCTCAGTAACTGGAGAGTCCTCAGAGGTTTCTAACAAAAAATATCAAGGGACTCCAACACTTGCCTTAAACAGACTGACTAAAGTCCCTGTCACTATAATCTGCATTGTGTAGACTTCTTAGGGGAGACTTATGCCTGGCTTAAAAAGCAATCTCAGACCCAAGCCTAATGAACTTGCTGCATATCCATAATTCAAACAGGACTAGAGCTACCCATTCCAGGGACCTAAATATGGCCTGTGACTTAAATATGACATGCTGGAAGGACTTATTTGTCTTCCAGTAACCGCTGCATCTTTGGAGTAGGCTACCAGTTCATGTGAAACACGACACCTCTATGACACTGTTCAAGAGGAACCTGGATGAGTGGATGGTGCACCGTAAATTCTTACTGCCCACAACCCTCCTGGACATGGACAGTCATTACTAAATGCAATCTTCGGTATTGACTAACATCTCTATGGCATTACATTGGGATGAAACAGCTAGGCTTGAAAAGACGTCTGGGTTGATAGCCTAGTAATCTCCTATGATCCTATGTTTGAGAGCCAGAGTTAGCTAAATTCTGTGTTTGTTTAAAGTGATGTTCTTTTTGAAGGGGGATGATGTTCTGAGAGCGAAAGTTGGGAGATGATCACTTGGTATTTGGGATGGTGCCTACTGATGAGATTTTGTTTGGGTCACTGACCAGTATCTAGTCTGGGATGCAGCCTTCCATGTTACCTTTATTGAATCTAGTAGGGGATGTGATTAATTGGTTAAAGTACAATAAGTTAATATTAGAGGAGAGAAATTTTGAGCAGATGTTAGACCAATTGATATTTACGTCTCCTAGTACAAGAGTTTCATTCTTGATTGTTCTATTGATCCTGGCAAGGATGTTTTCCAGAATGGGTATATTATTGCCTGGAGAAATGTAAAGAACTACTATGCCTAGTTTTTTGGAATTATTTATTTTTAGAAATGAGATTAGAATTTCTGCAGTGGAGAATTGCAGAATAGTATTAGAGAACGGAGTTATGTAGTAAGAACTAGGGAAGAGAAGGGCAACTCCATCTCCTTTCTAAAGGTGCCTATCTAGTCGGATAGCTCCACTTAGTGGAATTGTGGAGAATCTGGGTGTATAGATAGGTGGTTGTAATTGTTTTCTGAATCTGTTGAGGTGTGTGTTGTGGGAGAGAATATGGATTGATATGGGTAGAAATTTTAGTTTCAGGAAGAGAAGAGGGTGTATAGGAAAGAAGTTGGAGGATATATTAGAGCAACAGTTTGAGTGGGGTAATGGAATGGATGGCCCTCTTCAAGAGAAATCCTGATGAGTGGATGGAAAATAAAAAATTCACCCCGGGGATCACTCCAGTGGCTCTACTCAAAAGAGGCACTGGGAACTAATGTCGAGTGGCACGATGCCAGGGTAATCCTGTGGGCTAGGCTTGTAAAGGCTCCAGGGCCATTAGCCTAGTACACACCTATGAAACTATGAACCTATGTGACAGTTGTAGGTATAGGGGGAATAGTACTAGGGTTAACTGTTGTGAGATGAGCAAGAAAAAAAAGAAATAGGAATGTTTGAAGGAGGAGTGAAGCATGTGTAAGTGCTCTAGATATATTTGTAGAGAGTGTGATAATAGTAGATAGACTATTATTTTAGAAAAAGGGTAAAAATATAATGTAACAGAGTGATATCAGAGGAGAATGCATTTGGGAGTTTTAGGGAAAGAAATAGTGTAGTAATGTGTAAACAGGGATGATGTGGTTAGTGGGGGTGAAGAAGAGGGAGGGGTTAGGAAGTAAGAGGTAGAATAGGAATGGTTGGGTGGTAAGGTGATATAAGAATGAGGTGAGAAGTAAATTGCGTCTATATTATCTTATCGAAGTTTCAGAATATCGAATTTGATATGGTCGACATCATATCATCGAATTCTGAAACATCAAAAGATAAAAAAAAATGTCTAAAAACAAAAATAAATAAAAACTTACTTTGCAAGCAGGGGGGCAAGCCCCCCTGCACCCCCCCTACTTAAATATACCAACTCCGGGACTGCACTACATTGAACTAAATGGAAATCTCCCCTTACAGAGATTTCCGTTTGTTTTTTGCTTTTTTTTTTTTGTCAAAAAACTTTTTATTGATTTATACACAATACACTTAGGAGTTGAATACATATAAATAACTTTGATTAAAACAAATTACAACTCTTATAGGTAATTGGAAAGAAAGAAAGATAATAATAATAACACAAAATATATACATTATATACAATAGGTAACCAGAAAATAAATGATAACTTGAAGGAAAAAAAAAAATAAAAATACCATAAACTGATAGATTTCATTTGTGGATATAGAAATTACATCAAACATCAAGACCAGAAAAAGTTTAAAAACAATTAATTATTAATAATAGTTAAAACCTTCTCTAATACTAAATTTTTAAAAGCCATTTTTTTAGGACTCTTAACCAAGTTTTTCTGAGCATCAATATATAAGTAAGCCATTTTTTGGAAAGTATCCCAGCTTAGTTTGGTGCAGTCGAGCCAATTTTGAGTTATGTATAGTTTTATTAAAGAGCAAATAAAAATAATTACATGAGTATCCTGTTTTGAGAGAGGAATAATTAGTATATGAAGAATAGCAATTTCCCAGGACAGCGTTGATTTATGGTATCCCATTCTCTGAAGTCTTACTTTCAAAGAGGTCCATAATTTATGGGAAAAATGACAATACCAAAGAATATGTAAAAGGTCAGCTTGGGGGTAGGAACAACATGTGCATGAAGGGGATTTATTGGGATCAAATTTATTTAGTTTATATGGTGTGTAATAAGCATCATTGTTTATCATTAATTGTGTGTAACCCAATTTCTTAAATGGAGTAAACTCCCTAGTATATCTAGTTGCCAAAAGTTTTTGATTCTCAGTTATTTGTGAATTATAATTTAACCAGATATTTGAAAAGAGACAGTTTTGATCTATCACTAGATTCTTTATAAGTTTATAAGATTTTGATAACATTTTATCTGATGAAGATAGTGAATTAATTATCGTATTAAGATTATTTAAATCAAGTTCTATAGGTTCTATGGGATCATACTTAGCCATTATTACTTCTCTTAATTGTGAAGAATAGAAGAATAATTCCAATTTACATTCAAAATTTTGCCAATCTATTAGGGACAAATCAATATACTTCAGGATATCCCAGACTTTCAAGTTTTTAATTAAAGGATAATTAGATAGGTTAAATGGAGTGTTATCTAATGTTATATTAGGATTTAGATGAAGTGGTTGAAAGAGGTGAGAATACTTATCTAGATCACATAGTTTTAGTAAAGCTTGAAAAGCTTTAATCTTTTGTTTAAGAAATACAGAAAGTTTACTAGTAATCCTTGTATCTAAAGAAATAAAAGGAATAGCCTCTGGGTTTATGTTATTAGATATAATGTAATTATACCAAATCTTAACCCATAAGGGATTATAAAAGCCTTTACTATTTTTAAAATTAGATATGATTAAAAGCTTGTTTGATGAAACAATTAAATAGTAAAGATAGAAATTTGGTAATCCCAGACCACCTTTGTCCTTAGAAGTAGATAATCTAGAATAAGAAATTCTAACCGATTTGGGAAACCATAAAAATTATCTAACTTATTATTTACTTTTTCAAAAAAAGACCTAGGAATTATCTGATCAGAAGAATTGAATTGATACAAAAATTTTGGTAAGATGTTCATTTTAATTATAGCAGCCTTTGATAAAAGAGATACATTTAGGTGTTCCCATCTAGTTATGTCAGAAACTATTGAGCTCCAAACTTTATTTAAGTTGTTTTGAAAAGAAGAATGATTATTGTGTTCCAAATTAATTCCCAAATATTTCATACCAAAAGTAATTTGGATTTGCTGATCTGAAAAGAAGTATAATTTATGAACCATATGGTTTAAATGAAAGATATGAGTTTTTGAAGGATTAACAAGATAATTCAAAACATAAGAGAAACGTTCAATAGAATTTGTTATTTTGTTAAGGTCAGATAATGGATTTTGAAAGTATAATACTAAGTCATCAGCAAAGGCAAAAAAATGAATTTTAGTATTTAGAATCATAGGTACTTTATGAAATGTGTTTTGAGTAATAAACAACAGTAACGGTTCTAAATAAATATTAAAAAGAAAAGGGGATAGTGGACAACCTTGTCTCATGCCTTTAGTAATCTTTATAGGGGAGGACGTATAACCATTAATATAGAGTCTGGTAAACATATCTTTGTATAAAGTTTTCAAGAAGTTTATAAAGGATAAAGGAAAATTGAAACATGCCATCGTTTGAAAAAGAAAGTTCCAACAGACTCTATCAAAAGCATTTGATGCATCAAGAATCAGTGCATAAATTGGGTTAGGATCATTTTTTATAAGATGTAAAATAGATTCCAAAGTCAGTGTATTATCCCATGCATGTTTGTGGAACATAAATCCTGATTGGTCTTGGGAGATAATTGAGGGTAAAACTTGTTTCAATCTTTTGGCCAAAATAGTAGCTAAAATCTTTATGTCTAAATTTATTAAAGAAATAGGTCTATAGTTAGATGGATCTGTTTTTTTCTTTATTGTTTTTCAAAATTAAAATAGTTTTAGATGTATTCCAATGGATATCCAAAATGTCCTTGACTTTTATGTAATTATATACTTTAAAAAGAAAAGGAACAATTACCGATTTAAAAGATTTAAAAAAATTCTGGAGTGAATCCATCTGGACCAGGAGATTTACCAGATTTAAGACTATCAATTGATTCAGAAATCTCTTGATGAGTTAGAGGAGCAGAAAGCAATCTTTGTTGTTTTTCATTTAACTTGGGAAAATTTAAAGAACTCAGAAAGCTTTTTATATGATTATCACCCAACAAATTAGTTGATGTTGAGTATAATTTTGAATAAACATTTTTGGAAAAGCCTCTTCCCTCAAAGACGCAAGAAAGTATGTCCTTCAGCTCTTCAAGGTTTCTCAACATTGTGTATGCTTGTCTTAGCCTCAACTATTGTTAATCTCAAAGCAGGTTCTGCCAGCAGCCAACCTTAGCTTCTCCCCTCCCCGACCACCAGCTACCTTTAGTAACTCCTCTTTCCTGATTCTCTCCACTCACTAGCCTAGACAGAAACCCTGGTAGCATTTACCTGCTGTGTCCACTTGGTGGCTCCCTACTACCAGATTTGCTTATCCTTGCTACCTTTTCTTTCCACATACTAAGTCCTATATTTCCCACTATCCTGCTACCCTTTTGTGTTTTTCATCCTCTTCCTTTCTCTGCCTTTCTCAGCCTTGCCACACTTGTCCTCACTCTCCTAGTATTCCTCTTTCTCCTCGGATTACTTACCTGACCTATCAGCAATTTCTGATTGTTCTCCACTCAACTTCTCTTCTTTGGCTCTACCGCTCCGTTCTGCGGCTCACTCCGCCTCCTCCCTACCCCCACCCCACCCACCCCCAGGGGTCCTACTCTTATAGCTCCATAGCCACACCCCTATCCCTCCTAGCCTATACATCTCCTTCCCGCCAAAATTTTTATCCAGCCTATACACACCCTTATACTCCACCCCTTCTTCTTGCTTAGCCCTAACTCCTTACTTGTACTATCACCTCTCCCCACTACATACACTTCTCCTTATACACACTCTTTCATCTCCAACCATCCCTTCTCTATCTCCTATAGATTCTATTTCCTATTTTTACCATTCTGCTTTAAATAAATCTTCTGCCCCTCTATTCCATTCCACACTCTTATTTCTTACCTTATACTCCCCTCTCTACTTCCTCTCTTCTCATATTACCTAATCATGACTCCCTACATACTAACCATGCCTCTACTCTCAGTCTTAATCATGACTACCCTTCTCTCAACATACCATCTCACCTTTATTGAAATTTCACTTAACAACTATCTTATCTCCTCACAAACACACACTCCTACTACACTCACTTTCACATAATTTTGACCAAAATGTTTTTGGAAAATTCCACCCTAGCATGTCCTTCAGCTCTTCAAGGTTTCTCAACATTGTGTATGCTTGTCTTAGCCTCAACTATTGTTAATCTCAAAGCAGGTTCTGCCAGCAGCCAACCTTAGCTTCTCCCTCCCGACCACCAGCTACCTTTAGTAACTCCTCTTTCCTGATTCTCTCCACTCACTAGCCTAGACAGAAACCCTGGTAGCATTTACCTGCTGTGTCCACTTGGTGGCTCCCTACTACCAGATTTGCTTATCCTTGCTACCTTTTCTTTCCACATACTAAGTCCTATATTTCCCACTATCCTGCTACCCTTTTTGTGTTTTTCATCCTCTTCCTTTCTCTGCCTTTCTCAGCCTTGCCACACTTGTCCTCACTCTCCTAGTATTCCTCTTTCTCCTCGGATTACTTACCTGACCTATCAGCAATTTCTGATTGTTCTCCACTCAACTTCTCTTCTTTTCTATTCAGCTTCCGCCTCCTAAGTTGGGCTCACTCCCCTCCCTACCCCCAATCCCACCCACCCCCACCCACCCCAGGGTCCTACTCTTATAGCTCCATAGCCACACCCCTATCCCTCCTAGCCTATACATCTCCTTCCCGCCAAAATTTTTATCCAGCCTATACACACCCTTATACTCCACCCTTCTTCTTGCTTAGCCCTAACTCCTTACTTGTACTATCACCTCTCCCACTACATACACTTCTCCTTATACACACTCTTTCATCTCCAACCATCCCTTCTCTATCTCCTATAGATTCTATTTCCTATTTTTACCATTCTGCTTTAAATAAATCTTCTGCCCCTCTATTCCATTCCACACTCTTATTTCTTACCTTATACTCCTCTCTCTACTTCCTCTCTTCTCATATTACCTAATCATGACTCCCTACATACTAACCATGCCTCTACTCTCAGTCTTAATCATGACTACCCTTCTCTCAACATACCATCTCACCTTTATTGAAATTTCACTTAACAACTATCTTATCTCCTCACAAACACACACTCCTACTACACTCACTTTCACACCATACCCTAATGTTAATTCCACCCCTAGCTATCATCTATCTAAATACCACAGGCAACATCACCTTACTTACCCCATACTATCTAACAAAAAAACCAAAACCCTAACAATTCAAAAGAGTAAATTCTTAACTAAACTAGTTAACCCAACCCTACTAGATGGAGACATCCACCCCAACCCTGGCCCTAACTCACCTCCTCACCTACTAGATGGAGACATCCACCCCAACCCTGGCCCTAACTCACCTCCTCACCTAAACCACTCTCCTAACCTCAATAATAACTTCCTTATAGGGCACCTTAATATCCAAAGCATAAATAAGAAAATACCCTTCATCCATGCCCTTTTAGATACCCACTCATTTGACATTCTCTGCCTCTCAGAAACCTGGCTAAACACAGGCACTAAAGACACAGAGATTATACCTCAAGGTTACAACATAGTAAGACATGACCGCTTAAAACGCAAGGGTGGTGGAGTAGCAATACTTTTCAAAAATCAACTAAACATCACTACTCAACCAGCATGCCCAAACCAAAATAGCAAAACAGAAGCCATCATTATTAAACTACAACTTAACACCAAAAAATCTATTTACATTATTTGTTTGTATCTTCCCCCAGGTAATAACATCCCAATATTAGAAGATTTTCTAAGTTGGGTCTCTACCACCTACCCCCAAGAAACTATAATTCTTGGCGATGTTAACATAGACTGGAACACTATTAATAATGATAACCCCTCCTCTCACATTAACCTACATGGTTTCACACAAACTATTACCTCAACTACAAGAGTCAATAAGCCCAGTAATAAAGAGAGTATACTAGACTGGATACTCACAAATAAAGTTAACAAACAATATAAAGTAGGTACCTTGCCAGATGACATCAGCGACCACTCCCTAACCTACATTACTAGATTAAAATCAGAATATGTCAACCTCCCTAATACAAGGCTAATTTGATCTCTCAAGCATTTTAACATAGACCTCTTTAAAGCTGATCTGAGAGCATGTGAATGGAATTGTTTAAAATCACTTCCTCTGGAGGAAGCAGTATTATTGTTTAATACTACATTCTTATCCATACTCAATACACATGCTCCCGAGCGCTCCATTAGAATTAAGACCAAACCTGCCCCATGGCTGACCTCAAACACTAAAAAACTCATGCATGCTAGAAACAAAGCATGGACAAAATGGAGATGTGATAGACAAAACCTGATTTAGTTAATTTCCGCCAGCTTAGAAATCTTGCAAAAAAATCAATAATCTCTGACAAGAAAAATTACTACTGTAAGCTTCAGGAAACTCATATTAACAACTCCAAACAGTTCTGGTCCTCAGTAAATAGACTTCTCTCCCCAGGGACTGCAAAACTCCTTCCCTCTAAATACTGATCCAGATACCCCACTCCACACTGCAAATGTCTTCAACTCTTTTTTCTCTGAAACTATTCAATCCTTAGCCAAACAAATGAACCCTAACAACTCTCATATACCAACTAACATAACCACCTCCTCTTCTAACTTCTCTCTAAAACCTATATCTACCTCTTTTATCTATAAACTCATTCACAAACTAAAACCCTGTACACCTTCTGCTGACAAGCTCCCTTCTCTGTTCCTCCAGAAAGCTGCCAAAGAAATTGCATATCCTATATCCTTACTTATCAACAGAACTATCCAAGAAGGGACCATCCCTGATATCTGGAAAGTATCCTATATTATCCCACTGCATAAAGGTGGAAACTCCCTTGACCTTTCCAACTTTAGACCAATTGCCCTTCTCTCCCCCCTAGCAAAGATCATGGAAAAATGTATTCATCAACAACTTGTACACTATCTCTCTCTTCACAGCATAATAGCAAACTGCCAGCACGGTTTCAGACCCCACCATAGCACCACCACTGCCCTTCTATCTTTTGTAGATACTATCAACAAAAATCGAAACAACAACACTTTCTCTTCCGCTCTTTTCATTGACCTCTCTAAAGCTTTCGACATGGTCAACCACTCACTCTTAATTCACATTCTTAAATCTCTCTCTCTTGTGATAAACTGGCCACTAGCTGGTTTAAATCTTATCTTAGCAACAGACAACAAGCAGTAATTTGGGAAAACCACATCTCATCTCTCTTGCCTATATCCATTGGAGTTCCCCAGGGCTCCATTCTGGGTCCACTGCTGTTCTCCTCTTTATTAACGACCTTCAAACTGCTATCCCACAAGCTACCTGCATACAATATGCAGATGATTCTACCCTAATCTGCACAGCCCCTTCCTCTACTGAACTGACCTCATTGACCCAAAACACCTTTAACACAGTAGAAACTTGGTTTTCTACACGGTTTCTCCTACTAAATGCCAAAAAAAACAAACTTCTCCTCTTCTCCCCACCTCTCGCTCCCCTCCTTTAAACTTCTCCATTTCCTCAAACAATGGCACCATCATCTCACCTGATCCTACCACTAAACTCTTAGGTATAACCATCGACAATAATCTTTCCTTCGATCAGCATATTAATAACACCATCAAGACTGTTAACAAAAATTGGATCCCTATATCGCATCAAACCTTTTCTAACCCCAGCAACTAGAACCAAAATTGCTCAATCTCATCTCCTATCTACTCTCCTATATGCTTCCCCTATTTATACAAACCTCAAAAATCAATCTTAATAAACTTGCAACCTGTTACAACAACATAGCTCAGCCACTGGTAACCCCTTTAGGACCCACCATTGTATAAACCTAAAACAACTTGGCTGGCTCGAGTTTCAAAACCACCTAATAATCCCTCAACTCACTATAGCCCACAACATACTATACCTTCCTGACAACACCCCTATAATCTCTCAACTTCTAATCCCTTACAACAATCTCAACTCACTTCGCTCTTCTAGTAAAATTATGACAAAATCAATAAAAGTAAACAATACAGCAGGTGGTTCTCTATTTACTAACACTATAGGTAGAAGTTGGAATCTCTTACCTAGTGACATTACCTTGACTACATCCCTGCCTCTATTCAAACAGAAAATTAAACTTTTCTACCTAAACCACTGGCTTTGTTCCTGATGCACCTGATTAACCTTTTCTATACACACTTCTTATCTATTTTTGCCTGTTCCTCCCTCTTTTAACCTTTCTAATTCTAACTATGCATAATTTATGTAAAATTGCTAATAAGTAATTGCATATATTTAATGCAAATATGTAATGAACTACATATGGTGTATATGTCTCTCTTTAAAACTAGCCTTCCCTCCGGATGGTCTTTTTAATTCTAAAATTTTGCTTTTATTAGAAGTAATGTTTTTTATGTAATGTACTTAGTATTTAGTGGAGCTTTTCTCCTCGGGCCTCTGCTGAAAATGGACATGTATCCAGCCAGACTAGCCCGGTCAACAAATGTAAAATAAATAAATAAATAAATAAAGTTTTGTAAAAAGATGAATAATCTCATTATCAGTGTTGTAAAGTTTATTCTTGTACAGTAAAGATGAAATTTTTGGCTTGTCAAAATTATTTTTAATTATTCTAGCCAAGATTTTAGAAGGAACATGAGCCCATTCTGAATATGTAGCTAACAGTTTTTGATCTACTAAAGAAAGGTTATTTTGGTGTAACAAAATTAGTTCTTTTTGACAATCTAAAATTTGCTTTTCAAAACTAGAGTCTCGATTCAATCTAAACTGATTTTCAAGAGAATGAATTCTAGATTTTAAGAACTCTTCTTTCTTATTGTAGTGTTTTTTAAGGTATGCAGATTTACTGATAAACATTCCTCTTAGTCTCGCCTTGCATGCCGCCCATTGTATATCATAAGGAATATTCGTTGAATCTAGTTGGTTATCCATTTCCTGAATAGTTTCAGAGCATTGTGTACATATATCTTTATTTAAGAGTAAATTATTGTTCAGTGTCCACTTATTTATGTTGATATTATTTTTATTATTATGGGTAATGTTTAGTTTTAATAGGATTCTTGAATGGTCAGAAAGATATCTGGGTTCAATATTAAAATCCAAAATAAATTTAGAAATAGTGTTGGAGATCAAAAAAAAATCCAATCTAGACCATGAGTGATAACATTTAGAATAAAATGTGTAAATATCTTTTATGTTTGAGAATTTTATGGTGTGAAGTGGGTCAAATAAATTATGTTCCAAGATTAATTCATTTAAGGCCAGAGAAGCCTGATGATTATAAGAAGCAGAGCAACTAGTGCGATCAATTTCTGGATTTATTACAGCATTCCAATCACCTCCAACTATAATATAATGGTCCTTATAACAGGTAAGTAAATTGAAAATTTTTAAGATAAATAAATGTTGATTGCTGCAAGGACCATATAAATTTAGAACTAAAAGTGGTTTATCCAGGTTATGGATAGTAGCAGTAAACAGGCACCAACGGCCCTCATTGTCGTATTTCTCCTCTAAGATGTTTCCTATGAATTTTTGTTTAATAATTATAGCTACTTCCCGAGAGTTAGAAGAATCTCCAGAAGCTACTATTCTCCTAATCCAATTTTTATTTAACCCCCTTTCCCAGTCATCCCGAGGTATATGTGTCTCTTGAATAAAACATATACTGGCTTGTGATTTAAATATCAAATGAAATAATAAAGATTTTTTGGATTTACTTTGGATTCCTCTAACATTCCAGGAATCAATTATTAAGCAATTTGTCATGGGCAATGTAGCAGGTTGGTATTGATGCAATGAAAATATGATGTAATGTCCTGAATGTATTTAAAAAAGTACCAAAAACAAAGAATATAGCTAGACTGGTCTATAAACAAATAAAAGCACCACGTTAAAAGTAAACTCAGAGGATAAATATTTTGAAGTTTACCTACTACCCTCATCCTTACCCTAGTGCCTGCCCACCATACCCCTATTGATGAGGGAGGATCAAAAATAGACATAATAGAACTAGCAGTTTTGGTTACCAAAAACATGAATTTTACAAAATAAATTTTACATATAGTCCTTAAAAGGACTAAAACCAGGATAATAACATAAAACATATATACATAACTATCTAAACACAAGATGTCCAACATAAAACAATCCCCATTCAAAAAAAAATACCTACAAGCTCCTATATTTGTAAATATAAATATGGTAAAATGATTTTCCTCATGTGATTCATATATAAGTGTTGAAAAATAACATCTCTATATACACACAGTAATACGTTGTCAACAACAAGAATAAATTATGGATGATAAGTGAACACTACACAGGGAAGAAGAGAACTACACTAACATGACAACCCCATAACAGATCTGAAATACGCAATATATTCTAATATGAATTTGAAATTTTATAAGTAAAGTTATTTTTTAAAAAAGACTAAAGAAAAAAGAACTAATACAAAATACAGGTACAAAGCTTACTAGACCCACATAACTAATCCAGCTTTCTATTTCTCAGAAAATAGAGAAATTACCAGACAACTAACTATAAAAAACAGGCATAGTTGTCTTATTGTAAAACTTTTAGATTTATATTTGTCATTGTAATAATACATTTAAATAGCAGTCAGTTAAGTAAGCAGCCCATTTAATATCGCCAACAAGAAAGAATAACAATGCCTATTACGACATTTCTGGAAACAAAAATAAATATAAATAATGTCTGAAATCAAAACATAGTGTGTAACAATAAAAAAACTTTTAGTCCTATCATTTAGTTGTATATCATAAAAATAACCGAAGATCTCACATTAATAAAATACAGCCTTGACTATCCACCATGAAGTATTTTACTTTCCTTTCTTACTCTTTTTGTAAAAAGGAAAAAAAGAAATAACATATGTTAATCTTCAGTTTAGAAAAGACCATAACCTTATGCATGAGCTGATGATTAATTTGCTTGTATTGACACTGTCAACGATGTAGTTAATTAGCTGCTTGTTAACACTGAATAGCATTGAAACACATACTGAGTTACCAAAAGCCAGATAAATATGTCTACAAAGTATTCCCTGTGCTCTATTACAGCAAGTATTGGACTACATTACAACAAGACATTTGACTGAGACTTATGCTGAAGATTGTCTTTCTCTGACAGTCGAAGTAAGTTTCTTGCCTGAGGAGCACATCGATCTTCACTGTAAAGAAGTGCAAATCTTATTGGTGAACTGAAGATAAAAAACACATTTACCACCAATGTCAACAATGACTAAACAACTTAAAAAGAATAATAAACTAATAAATATGTTAGTTAGCTCCATCTAACATTTACTAAAACAATGCGTTTCCATTTCCCATATTGACCACCACTGATGATACCTATGAATCTCTCAGTTTGCTGTAACAAATCTACACGTTCCCCATTAGACACCTTCCTAGCAGCCTAGCACACTCAATCTATTGCAGATCTTTGCAACGCAGCAACAATGCTTAATACACTGTCAATTTAGTAGCGCATGTCATGCTATCACTATGAATCACAAGGAATAAACAGAAACTACGCTAATTGAAAATTTTTAACATATTCGAGTTTCTAATAATTTTTAATGTTCTTTGAATTGACTCTAAATCTAAATTGAATCAGTCTTAAACCCTAAATTAAATTAATTCTACAAGATATTATAAGGAATCAACCGATACGCTCCACCACATTACAAAACCATAGCATATATCAACCGATCCAGAAGCAAGTCAATACCACAGCGCTCTGTTTCAAACTGACAAACAGAAGTATATTACCCAATCGCCATCATCACTTAATTTATTTGTGCATTGCTTGATTAGCTTATAAGTGCATTGCTTATAAGTAACATATAAACCCTTCCTAAACTGCACTCCATTTAAAGTGAAGCTCCACGACAACCATCGGAGACTGAATGAACCAAAATATAATTTCAAATAGCAAGCACTTGGACATCGGTCATGCTAGGAGAGCGTCCCATAAACTAGGGACTCCAATATCCTAAGACTACAGTCACCACAAGAGTCCGATTATTAAAACAAGCCTGGCAACTGAACCACTGCCTGCACAATTGCCTGACTTGCCGCTAAACTTCATAAAGAGATGCCTCTCTAGTACTAATTATATTTGAAGAAGCACAGTCAACCCACGCAAAAGCGCTCATTTCATACCCCCATACAAAGATGTCTCAGTCTAAAACAGAGCACTAACCTGCGATGATTCTCTCAGCTCCCACCGATATTTTATTTCTAAAACTTGTAAATAAACCAAGGGGCACCAACTGGTTATTTTCATAAAATAGCTTGTAAAAGTGAAAATACAAATAACGAGGGAGAAAAAAAAAAAAAAAAAAAACAGATTATAAAGATAAGCCTACTTATTTTTATGATAGGACACTGTAAATGTATATGACATATATAAAACTAGACTGAAAGTAGAAGAAAAGGATGACTGAACACGATGGTTTCCTTTTGCTAGTGATGACGTCAATCAGCTTTTCCGAAAATCATCTGTATGTGCGAGGCAAACTGAAGATGTAGCTGTTAAGGCAATGAGTAGTCTGACAATTTGTAGCATGTCTCGAGACAAAGAGTTTCCCTCCAAAATGCTCACAAACCACTAAGGGCTAGAAAAATACTATTGCAATACACTATAAGACAGTCCATTACTTCGCAGAATAAAAATAACCCTGTAGATTACGTGAAATAATGTCAATATAATAAGCCAGTAAAACTTTTACCTTTAAGATAAAGGCATTCCTAACAAAAAAAATGAAAGGTACCCAAACAAGTTATTTTATACAAACTGATAACACATTTTCAGACATAAAAAAAATTGACAAGTTTTAAGTGACAAGAAGTACCTTAAATAAAATAAAATAAAATAAAATAAAATAAAATAAAACATTCCATTAGAGATTAAATACATAAAGTAACATTAAGACACAGAGTCTGGCAACTTCTTGAAGATTTTAAGAAAAATTTCTTTTGCTTCTTTGGGATCTGTGCACATAAACTTTCTGTCATTATAATAAAAAGATAAAGTATTTGGATAACTCATATGAAATCTTATCTCTCTTTTGATAAAATCAGCACAGTAAGGAGAAAGTTTTTGTCTTTTCATTTTTATTTGAGAAGGAAGATCCTGTGAAAATGATAATTTATGATTTCTCCACACAAACTGCTTTTTACTTTTAGCTGCTTCAAGGATCTGGAAAGTGTCTTGATAGTTTAGTAACTTAGTGTAGATGATCCGAGGATATGAAGAATCCTGACTGGCATGCAGTGCTCTATGTGCTCTTTCTATAATTATAGATTTTGAGGTTGCCTCACAGTTTAACAAAGCCTCAAAAATCTGTTTTGTTACTGATAATAAGTTTTATTATCATAAGTTTCTGGCAAGCCACGAATAATGATGTTATTTCTATGACTCCTGGCTTCTAAATCTAGTAATTTAGCTTGGATTTCTGAAATACTTTTATCTTTAGTTTTTAAGTCATTTTCCAAAGAATCTGTTTTTATCTCTAAAGCTGTATTTTTACTTTCAATCAAATCCATTCTTTCACTTATTTGTTTCAAAGATATGCCAAATTCAGTAAATTGTTTAGAGAAACTCTGAATTGCATCTTGAATAGGCTGTAATGCTAATTTTAGTTCATCTAAATGAAAGTTTGAGTCAGATAAATCCTTGTTACTTACTTTAGTAGATTCAGGATTTTGTTTATTAGTTCTTAACCTTTTTGAGCTGGAATCCTTCTCAGGTGAGAGCATGGAAGAGAATTTGGCCTTTGTTGCTTGTGTCTCCATGGAATCCAGTTTAGAAGCCATGCCCAGAGAGGAGTAGTGAAGTCAGGGAAGCAGGCTCTGAGGATAATCTTTAAGCTGGATGGTTCCACAATAATTGAAGCCACACACTGTTCTGAAGAAAAATACTTCCCAAATTGATAATTCCAAAGAGAAAAATATTCCAGATGTGTAGTAAAAACCCTAAGAAAGCTTTTTGTAAAAAAATCTGAGGAAAAATATCTTTCCAAAGTTGTAAAAAAAGCGGATATTACATAAATGTGAGGAGCTCAGTAAATAGGGACTTGTCTAGTCGGCAGCCATCTTGGAATCGTGTTTTGCTTTTGCTAATCTGGTACTGACAATATCAGCTTCGATATTGTCGGCCTTTGACAACATGAAGTAGACCCGGTAAATTGGCAGGTGTAGGTGTGGCTATGAAGTATAAGTGTAGGAGCAGTGGGGGCATGTGGGATTTGGGGGCAGCATAGGGGAGAATAGTGACCCTGAGCAGAGTGAGGGTGAACAGAGTGGGTAAAACCATGAGGTGGACCAGGTATCCTAAGCTACAGAACTAATCAGCCACCCCACAGAGTCACAGGTCAGTGCCCGGAGTTAAAAAAGCATGAGTGTTGAAAGACCAAATGGTGGACAGAATTGCCTCTATGGATATAGACTATAGTGTTAGTGGGTAAGGGGGAACCTAAACAGTAGCAACCTGGTTAGTGTGCACGCCTCAATCACCCAGAACTAAACTCTTCCGAACTATAGACATTGGCCAACTGTATACAGAACTGGGATATGAAACATACACTCAGTCTGGTATTAGGAACTCTCCATTTAGATAGATTTTGTTTTTTTCTTGTTTTAGTTGTGATACTGCAGTGATGGGGAGGGCATCCAGGAATCGAACTCAGTGTGGGAAAACGCTTGCACAGGAATAAATACAGGAGCTGTAAAATAAAAACAAATCCAGAGTGGGGAGTTAGGGAGAGGGTTAAGAGAAGTAGTTAAACATTTAAAAAGTCAACCAATAAGTGGATTTTGAGGTGAAGTGGAGAGTGAGTTACAAGGAAACAGTGTAGCTGTGGTAAAGAGGTCAGATTAGCTAACACAGTATTTCTACTATAAAATATACAAGAAAAAGTAGGTCAGAACAAGTAGATAGAATGTAATTTAGAAATAAAAAAACACTTATTGACTATCGGACTGAAGATTCAAGCATTAACAATCGCAGTATAAAAGTACAAGTCAAAAAGTAAATAACACCACAGAATTGAGAAATAGATAAAATCATGTGTCAAATAAAATCTAATAACTGAGGTGAATTTTGTGCTCATTTATCACACAGGCACACTAAAAAGCTTTACAAAACTGCTGCAGAGATGCTTTAAATATATTAAACTTTTGCTCATTTATCACTCTAACAAACACTAAACTCGTTGTCTAGCTTAACACTCAGGCACACTAAAAGTGGTTACAGAAATGCTGCAGAGATGCTTTAAATGAAATAAATATCTGCTTGTTTATCACTCAGGCTAGCACTAAACACTGTGTACTCAATTATCATTTATGTACACTAACCACGTTTACAGAACTGCTGCACAGATACTTTACATAAGCTAAATTTCGCTTGCTTATCATTTGGGCAAACACAAGTGCAGGGTTATGTATTACAACGACGACATGACCTGCAGATCAACATGTAAGCGATAAACTTACTTGGCATGCACACTACAGCTTGAGTCACAAGGAACAGATAAGCCCTGGAGAATAGGATTTGAAAATGGCACTCAATTCTAATGCAGAACCAATAAGCCACTCCAGAGCGTCTCAGGTCAGTGACAAGAGTTAAAAAAGCATGAAGGTTGAAAGACCAAATGGTTGATAGAATTGCTTCTATGGGTATACACTAGTGTTAATGGGTAAGGGAGAACCTAAACAGTAGAGACCCGATTAGTGTGCACACCTCAATCACCCAGAACTAAACTTTTAGGTTCATAGGTTCATAGGTTCATACTAAGCTATCTTCCCAAGGGCATTTATAAGCCTAGCCCATAGTTATGTGGCTTTCGCCACCCCTTTAGTTTGAATAAAAACTATGCCTATCATTTTTCTGTGCCTCTGTCAAGCAGTGACACTAAAGTAATCCCTGGGGTATATCTGCGATCTCCCATCCATTGGTCAAGATTCCTCTTGAACAAGGCCAGCGAGGTGCTCTGCCTCACATGTACTGGGATTTTGTCCACAGCATAGGGAGTCTCTGGGTGATGAATCTGTCCCTCCAGCACGTTCTATTTATAACCGTGTCAAGGTTTAAGTCTCCGCCCTTGTGGTTCTGGGGGATCTAGATTTTTTGAGGTGAAGCATATTCATCAAATCTGGGTTTGACATGGCCTTATATGTCAGGCACAGGTCACCTCTGAGCAAGCGGTATGAGACTGAATAGAGCTGGAGTTCTTTCAGTCGGGCAGCATAAGACATATTTTTGAGACCCTTTATCCTTTTGGTGAGGAACTTTTGGGGCCTTTCAAGCTGCAGCAGGTGTCTGGTCAGATACATTCCGAATGGGGCATTGTACTCAATCATAGGTCTAATGAGTGATGAGTACAGGGGGACGATGACCTCCCTTGATCTAGATGTGAATCCCTTCATGATCAGGTGGGTGATATAGAAGGTTTTCCTAACTACTTTAGCAACATGAGTGTCAAACGAAGGCTACTGTCAACTTGGGTCCCCAGATCCCTGATGACTTTTTCTGTGCTCAGTGGATTGCCACCTATATGGTAGCTAGGGGTAACCTTGTTTTTCCCGAAGGGTATGACTATGCATTTTTGGCGTTTAACTTCAGGCCATGGCTCTGGCACCAGTTATCCATTTCTGTGAGGCCCTTCTGGAGGATATCTGTGTCAGATGTGTTTTCGACTATGGCCCAGTTTGCAGTCATCTGCAAACTTTGTCAGCCATAACCCTCCTGTGTTTGCTTGTACTTCAGAAAAGTAGATGCCGAACAAGAGTGGACCCAGGACTGAGCCCTGTGGGACACCACTTGTGACAGGCTTTGAGTCTGACATGGCTCCAGCAACTCTGACCCTGTGGGTTCTGTCACTTAGCCAGTTTGCAACCCATCTTGTGATGTATGGATTTACATTCAAGCTGATGAGTTTTTCGATGATACCTGAGTGGGGTATTGTGTCAAGGCCTTTGCCAGGTCGAGGTAGGCTGTATGGACTGCCTTTCCCTCATCAATGGCCTTGGTGACTGTCTCGAAAAAGTCAACCAAGTTTAAGAGGCAGGATCTGCCTTTGACAAAGCCAAACTGGGTTGGATCCAAAGTCTACAAGTTCCCTATGTCTTTATTTATGAGTTCCATTATGATCCTCTCCATGGCTTTGCAGATAAGGCTTGTCAAGCTAATGGGGCGGTAATTTCCAGGGTCTGTGGAGGCACCGCCCTTATGAAGTGGGACCACAGTCACCGTCGCCACTCCTTGCGTACGTATCCTGAGGTGAGGCTAAGATTAAACAGCTGTCCTAACTGTGGGTTTAATTCCTCATTGAGTTCATGAAGCACACAGCCGGGGACACCATCCGGTCCCATGAATGCTGTGTTTTTTGCCTTAGTGAGGGCAGTTCTCACCTGGGTGTTGGAGATGTTTGGGGGGCTACAATCCTCTGGAATAGATATCTCTCCTTTTGGGGGGGAGGGGGGGGAGTTTGCACTGAAGCTGTCAGCCAGTATGTTGGCAATGTGTGTAGGTTCAGTAATTTTCACATCATTTTGAACTAATTCTGAGCATATCTGGGAGTTTCCTCCTAGGTTTCTAACATAGCTAAAGAAGGCCTTATGATCGTCTTTAGAGTCCTTGGCGATTTTTCTCTCAGAATTTGCCTTGGATGATTTTATGAGAGCTCTTAGTTTTTTACTTATAATGATCAAAGGTGTCTTACCTTTCAAGGATTTTGCTCTAACTTGTAGTAGCTTCCTCCTTTTGTTGTAGAGCTTGTTTATGGCTGGGGTCCACCAGACTGGATGCTTGCCTTTGGTACAGAGAGTCTTAGTTTTGTTTGGGATTGCCTGATCCATGCAGTCCTGTAGGTGCTGGTAGAAGGCATTTGTAAGTGATTCAGCGGTTTGAGTAATGTTTACCACTGGCTCAGGGGCCTTAAAGGAGACCACACTAGTTTTTAGAAGTGTGAAATCGGCTTTGAGAAGTTTTTCACTGTGGTCTTTTTGTTTCAGGTGGGGTGGGATGAGGACCTCCAGCGAGATTAGTTTATGATCTGATCTCACCAGTGAGGGGTATACTTCGGTGTTGAACATTTTGATCCCATGTTCGTGATGATGAGATCAAGTATGTTTTCTCCTCTTGTGGGGATGGTGACTAGTTGTTCCATGGCATTTGAGTTTATGAACTCCAGGAATCTTTGGGTTAGAGTGTTCGGGCTTGAGTAGTGTTCCCAGTCTATATTAGGGTAGTTGAAGTCACCTAATATGATGGTGTTTGGAGATACATTTATCCTCCAATGTTTTCAGGAAGGCCATGTGAGGTTCCTGAGTTTGAGAGGGTGGCCTGTAACATGCTACAAATTGCAGAGCAGTCTTGCCTATGGTTAATTGCACCTGGATGGTCTCCGATGCATCGTGCGTTGCCACCAACCTTGAGGTGTGGGTGTCCTTTATGAATATGGACACCCCCTCCTTTCTTGGTGTTGTCCGGATTTTGGGTCGGAATGCATGATATGAGGTGAAACCTGTTAGTGCTGGGGTGCTCTCAGGAGCTTTGAACCAGGTTTCTGTCACAGCACAGACATCGATGTTCTCCATATTGAGAAGGGCCTCGAGTGCGTGCATCTTGAGATTGAGACTTCTGGCATTGAGCAGCATTACCCTTAGTTTTTTTTCCTTTTGGTGTTCTAGGGTGGTAGGTTTAGAATTTGAGCCTTGCCTAAAAAGGCACTATGGGGTGGCAAGAGCCTTTGCCAATATCCGGAAGCCCAGGGTGACAGGTGCAAGCCATACCTTGAAGCAGCGTGGCTTGTCCAGCATGTCATCCCAGGCAGACAGACATTGGATCCCCTTTGAATGACACCAGAATTTAAGCCAATTATTAAAGCTGATCATCTTATCACTGTATTGTGGCATCATTCTAGGTGAAGGTAGGATACTGCTCAAGGTCAGGGTCATACCTGCCTGGGCTACATAATCAGAGAGCTCCTCGATGTCCCTTTTCATGTAGTCCAAGGAGGTACGTCTCAGGTCGTTGACACCAGCGTGGACAATGACTGAGTTGTACTTGTACCTGCTGTTGAGAGACCTGAGTGCTTGTGTTATGTGGCGGATTCTAGCGCCCGACAGGCAGCTTACTGTGACCTTCTCCTTACTCAGTCTGGTGAGCGGGATGTCAGTGTGTCTGACTATGGAATCACCAATGACAAGTGTGTCTGGCATTTTGTTTGGCCTTAAGGGCTGTGACTGTTTGACACTCTGACTGTGACACTCTGACTTTTCTGACATATAAACATTGGCCAACTGTATACAAAAATGGGTTATGAAACATACACTCTGTCTGGTATTAAGAACTCCCCGTTTAGATATATTTTTTTCTTGTTTTAGTTGCGATCCTACAGTAAGGGGAAGAACATCCAGGAATCCAACTCAGTGTGAGAAAATGCTTGCACAGGAATAAATACAGGAGACTCAGTCTGCTATTAGGAACTTAATGTTTAGGTAGACTTTTTTTTCTTGTTTTAGTCGCGATCCTGCAGTAAGGCAGAGGACACCCCCCCCCCCCCTTTAAATTTAGAATTAACTTAACTGACTAACTAAAAAGATAGCCACCTGTTATTGCTTCAAATAATAGCTTCTTAGAAGATTACTAGGCTAATGGGTCAAGAGCCCTTATAAGCCTAGCCAGTTTTAGCCAGATTTAATCCAATTTTCTATCCCTAGAGGAAAAATAACATGGGTCTGCAAGTGGAGGTTTTGACAAATTTTACAGACTGCCTCTGTCCATAAGGGACATGGGCACCACTTCAGGAGTGAATTTGTGATTTCCCATCCATTGGTCCAGACTGCGCTTGAAGATGATCAGGGAAGGATTCTGCTTCACATCAATAGAAAGCATATCCCAGAGGAGGGGCAGTCTCTGAGACACATGTCTGTCTCTTCAGCATGATCTATTCATGTCAGAGATCAGATTTCGATCCTTGGAGCAGGTAACCTTCATGCAGATAGTTTTGTGAATATGAAACATTTTCATCAGGGGTAGGTCAAAGACTTCCTCATAAGTCAGGCGTAGAACATCCCTCAATAATCAGTAGGACACTGAATACAGTAATAGGGCTTTTGAATGGTCGACATATGGCATGTTGGTTATACCCTGCATTTTTTTGGTGAGAAATCTCTGTGGACACTCCATCTGTTGCAGGTGCCTGGCGATGTACATCCCAAATGGTGTATTGTACTTGATTATTGGTCTGATGAGGGCCGAGTACAGTGACACTATGACAGCCTTAGATCTGGATGCCATGGTCTTTCTTATGTTGAGTCACATAGAAGGAGTTAAAGTTCAGATAACTATCTATCTGAGTACCCAGATCTGTTGCCACTGGGTCCACTCTTAGGGGGGTACTGTCAATGTAATTTGCAGGGGGGATTTTATTTCCCAAAGGGTATTATTATGCATTTCCTCACACTGAGTTTTGAAGCCGTGTCTCTAACACCAATCATTAGTCTGTGTCAGTCCTTTCTGTAGGATATCAACATCATTTGGGTTCATAGGTTATAGGTTCATAGGTAGGTACTAGGCTATCTGCCCAAAGGCATTTATAAGCCTAGCTGGAATGTGTTGGCTTTCGCCACCCCCTTAGATTAGTTCCCTGTGCCTCTGTCCAGCAGAGCCATTGAAGTGATCCCTGGGGTAAACCTTCTGTTTCCCATCCACTCGTCAAGGTTTCTCTTGAAGAGGGTTAGTGAGAAGCTCTGCCTAATGTAGATTGGAATCCTGTTCTAGAGCATGGGAAGTCTCTGGGACAGGAATCTATCCCTCCAGCACATCCTATTTATTGTTGTGGTGAGGTTTAGATCCCTGGAGCATGTGGCTCGAGGGAATATGGTTTTCTTTAGATGGAGCATGTCCATCAATTCTGGGTTGGACATGGCCTTGTATGTCAGGCAGAGATCGCCTCTGAGTAGTTGGTATGCAACCAAGTACAGCTGGAGTTTCTTCAGTCGAGCTGCATAGGGCATCTGCTTGAGGCCAGTGATCCTCTTGGTGAGGTACTTCTGTGGTCTTTCCAGTTGTTGCAGGTGTCTTGTAAGGTACATCCCAAATGGGGCATTGTACTGTATGATGGGTCTGATGAGTGATGCATAGAGGGGCCCAATGACTTTTTTCGATCTGGATGCAAACCCTTTTGTGATTAGGTGGGCCGCATAGAACAATTTTCTAACCACTTTGGCAATGCGATTATCAAAGGAGAGGTTACTATCTACTTGGGTTCTCAGATCCCTTATTACGTCTTCCGTATTTAGGGGGCAACCACCTATGTGGTAGTTTGTGGGTACTTTGTTTTTTCCAAAGGGGATGACTATGCACTTTTTTGGCATCTAGCATGAGGCCATGGTTTTGACACCAGGTATTTGTCTCAGTGAGACCCTTTTGGAGGATGTCTGTGTCAGCCGGAGAGTCAATTATAGCCCCTAGTTTGCATCGTCTGTGAACTTGGTCAGCCATAGTCCTCCTGTGCTTGCCTGTACCTCTGAGAAGTATATGCCAAACAGGAGGGGTCCTAGGACTGAGCCCTGGGGAACACCACTTGTAACCGGTTTAGAGTCAGACCTAGCTCCCACAACTCTTACCATGTGGGTTCTGTCCGTGAGCCAGTTGGCAACCCATTTCATGACATAAGGGTTTATGTTCAAGCTGGTGAGCTTGTCTATAATACCTGAGTGGGGAATGGTGTCGAAGGCCTTTGCAAGGTCTAGGTAGGCTGTGTGGACCACCTTTCCTTTGTCTATAGCCTTGGTAACTGTCTCAAAGAAGTCCACCGGGTTTAGGAGGCATGATCTGCCCTTAACAAAGCCGAACTGGGTAGGGTCCAGTGTTTGGAGGTTTCCAGTATCTCTGTTAATGAGATCCATGATGATGCGCTCCATAGCTTTGCAGACCAAGCTAGTCAGGCTTATAGTGCGATATTTCCCAGGGTCCGTTGTGGCTCCACCTTTGTGGAGTGGAATAACCATTGCTGTGTGCCACTCTGTGGGCACATAGCCTGTGGAGAGGCTGAGTTTAAACAGTGTGTTTAGGTGAGGGGTTAGTTCATCTTTGAGCTCATGTAGGACGCAGCCTGGGACACCGTCCGGTCCCATTGATGCCATGTTTTTGGCTTTGGAGAGGGCTGTTTTAACCTGTCTGTGATTTCAGGGGCACTACATTCTTCTGGTATAGTTATGGGCCCTTTTGAGGCTGAGAGGGGGGTGAAGTTTGCACTGAACCTGTCTGCCAGGATGTTGGCTATATTGTTCAGTTCAGTGTATTTTGTGCCATTCAGCACTAACTCCAAGCAGATCTGAGAATTGCCACTTATATTCTTGACATAGCTAAAGAATGCCTTGTGGTTATTTTTGGAGTCCATGGCAATTTTTCTTTCGAAGCTAGCCTTGGATGATTTTATGAGGGAACATAGTTTCTTGCTGATACTGATCAGGGATGTCTTCCCTTCTTGGGATTTGACTCATTTCTGTACTACTTTCCTCCTTCTATTGCATAGCTTGTTTATGGCAGGGGTCCACCAGACTGGTTTACTTTTCTTGGAGGAGTGAGTCTAGGTTTTGTTAGGGATAACACAATCCATGGATTCTTGTAGGTGCCCGTAGAATGCATTAGTAAAGGAGTTTGCAGCTTGGACAGTGTTATCCTTTAGCATGGGGGCTTTGAAACTTCCCTCCTCGGTCTTAAGTAACGTGAAGTTTGCTTTTGAAAAGTTTTTCACGGTGGTTTCTTTGACCAGGGGTGGTGGCGGAATGTGAATATCCAGAGTGATTCGTTTATGGTCAGATCTAACCAGCGAGGGGTTGACCTCTGGTGTTGAACACCAGTCGCCCATGTTGGTGATGACCAGGTCCAATATGTTGTCACCTCTGGTGGGGGTGTTGACCAGTTGATCCAGGGCATTTGAGTTTATAAATTCTAGGAAATGTTGGGCAAGGGAGTTTGTACTTGAGTAGTTCTCCCAGTTAATGTTTGGGTAATTGAAATCACCCAATATCACGGTGTTTGGTAGGACCTTTATGTTTCCCAGTGTTTCCAGCAATGCGGAGTGGGGGTCCTGGGACATGGTGGGTGATCTGTAGCAAGATATAATTTGAATAGCAGTTTTGCCCATTATTAGTTGCACGTGGATGATCTCTGAAGCATCGTGCTGTGCCACTAACCTGGAGGTGTGGGTATCCTTGATGAATATGGATACTCCCCCACCTTTTGTATTTTGGTCTGAGTTTTGTGGCCGAAATGTATGGCATGACTTGTAGCCTGGTAGTGCTGGGGTGCTCTCTGGAGCCTTAAACCAGGTTTCTGTTACTGCACATATATCGATTTTCTCCATACTGAGGAGTGCTTCGAGTGCGTGCATTTTGAGGTTTAGACTTCTGATATTGAGTAGCGTTACCCTCAGTTTTTTGTTACTTGTGCTATTTATGGCGGTGGGTTTGCCTTTTGGGCCTTGCCTAAAAAAGGCACTGTGGGGATAGCAAGAGCCTTGGCCAGTATTCGAAAGCCGAAGGGTGATAGGTGACAGGGGAGTCAATGATTGCCCCCAGCTTGCAGTTATCAGCAAACTTGGTCAGACAAAGGCCGTCTACATTTGCCTTGAGATCTGAGAAGTAGATCCCGAACAGGATCTGGCCTCTTACAGCATGTGGATTCTTCCAGTCTAATAGCATATGCCCTATCCATGAGCCATCTGGTGACATAGAGGTTTATGCCCAATTTTGTGGGTTTATCTATTACACCTGAGTGGGGAATTGTGTCAAATGCCTTGGCCAGGTCAAGGCCTGCAGTATGCACAGACATACCCTCATCCATGGCCTTGGTAACCTTCTCAAAGAAGACCACCAATTGACCATGCAGGACCTGCCCTTGACAGAGGCAAACTTGGTGGGGTCTAAAGTCTGGAGATTTTCTATGTGATTATTAATCAGGTTCATGAAAATCCTTTCCATAGCTTTGCATATGAGGCTAGTCAGACTTATGGGTCAGTAGTTTCCTGAGTCCATTGATGGTCCCCCCTTGTGAAGAGGAAAGACACAGGTGTGTCCTGTGCAAGCCAGGGGAAGCCGTCTGGTTAAATAGATATCCACGTGGGAGTATCCCGTCGTCTGCTTCAGCTTCAAAGCTTTTAATTGGCACACTAGGTTGGGATTCTGTCAGGTTGATATTATATTTTTTTTTTGATGGAGAGAGCAAGATGATGATCTGTTTTTTTGCGGGAGGAGGGAGTAGGGGGGGTACTTCATCTTGTGAAGATTGGGTGGTGAAATTTGAGAAGAATTTATTGAGCAGGAGGTTATTTAACTCTTTGTTAACTCTTCTGGCTGACTATAGGTAGTGCAGGTATCAGCACACTCAGCAGCAAAGCTTTAAGATTTTCCAAATAACTAAAAAAGACTAAAGTGTTTTTTTTTTGTGGCTATACTTTGTCCTTGCTTTTTAGCTAGTGCTTTGAAGACTTTTGAAGACTTGACTAGTTCCTGATCTTTTTTCTGAATTTTTTTTCCTTTTTTCTTTTTTTCTCTTCTGTCTAGATCCTTCTTTCTTCCTATAATTTTTACCCTATTACACCAGGGTGACTTGTTTTTCTGCCTAGACCTGGATTTAGTTTGGTCAGGTACTGCCATTTCTGTGCAGCTGTTTAAGTGGTTTTACAGGACATTTGTGTATACTTCTGCATAGGCCTCAATCTTTTTGTGGTTGGGAGTGCTTTAACTCATTCCTTCCATTACAGATTTTGAGTGTGTACCTTTAACTCCCAGTTCATTTGGCTTGAACCTTTAAAAAATGAGTTATCACCTTACAGTTCTATCAAATACTCATTGACAGAGGTCAGATATCAATACAATTGTGTTTGCCATCACTTATACTTCAATATAAAATATTCTGATACCTTGTATGTAACATGGTTTTGGAATTATTAATGCAAGTATGAACAAGCAATATTTGATGCCTAGAGGCACAGTAAGAGGTAACTGCAGAAATAATGAGCTATAATGAGTTAAAATTACTTAATAGAAGCTAATTTGCCTTGGAAAAATTCTATAGGGTTTTAGGGCTCGATAGGGGTTCTACCATTACATTTATTTAAAAGGAGACTGATTTAAGATTTAAATTTAGCAATGAGGACATTATGCTGGGGTGTGCAATGCTTTCCATGTTTGTAAGTACTATGTCAAGGATATTTGAGCACCTAGTGGGAATGCAGACCAGCTGTTCCAGAGCATTTGTATTGACAATGTCTAGGAATCTCTAAACCTGCATGTTAGTGGTCGTGTATGTGTCCCAGTTTATGGAAGGGTACTTAAAAATTGTCCATGAGTAGTGTGTTGGGCTGAATGGTAAATGGTAAACGATTCTAGTAACTTCAGGTATATGCAGTGATTTTAATGGTTCATGGCTGAGGACTTGTAGCTAGTAATGATATGGTTGCTGATTTTGCCTATAGTCAGCTGGACATGGAGTAACCCAAGTGAGTCACCCTGCTTGACCACTCTATTTATTTGAATTGAAATACCTCCTCTTTTCAGTTTTTTCCTTTTCAGAGTGTGGTCTGAATGTATGGAAGACATTGTACCCTTACACTGCCAGGGTGCCTTCTGCAGCCTTGAACCACATCTCTGTAAACCGCACAGATGTCAGTATTCTCCAGAGCAAGGTGAGCCTCCAAGGAGTGCAATTTCTTGTTAAAACTCCTAGCATTCAGCAGCAGTACCTTCAGCTTGGCATTAGAAGAATTTGTTATGTTGGTAGGTCTATTGGTTTGGCACTGCCTAAAAAAAGTGGCTAATGCCTTGGCCAGTATAAGAAAGCCTAGCCACTACAGGTGCAGACCATCTCTGGCAAAGCAGTGTGGTCTATCGATCATGTCATCTTAGGCAGATAAATACTGGATCCCTTTGGAGTGACCCCGGTAGATAAGCCAGTTATTGAAGTCAATCATTTTCTGTTTGTATTGTCGTGTCATTCTTTGTGAGAGAAGAATGCTGCTCACTGTGAGGCTCATACTAGCCTGCAACACTTATTCAGAGAGGTCCATCATGTCTCTCTTCATATGGTCCAGGGAGGTATATCTCAGGTCATTTACAGTCACATGGGCTATGACTGACTCATATTGTTATTTGTCATTGAGTAACCTAAGTACTTGAATGATCTGGCAAATCCTGGCCCCAGACAGGGAAATGAATGAATGAATGAATGTAACCCTCTCTTTATCCAACCTGGTGAGGGGGGCATATATGTGTCACACGATGGAGTCTCCTATTACCAAGATGTTTGAATGTGTGCTGTTTCACCTTAGGGGCTTACTTGTGGAGACACTGTGATGTGTATTTTTATGTGTAGTGGTTGGCATTGAGTTGTTTTTTTTTTTTGCTTGTGGTTTCTGATGGTTGTGAGTACCTCTGCATATGTGGGTTTATGAGGGAAATGATATGCATGTGTTGACAACCTGTTTGTTATTTGATTTGACGTGAGAGTCATGTCTCAATTTGCACAGCGTAACTACATTTCTCACATACTGTGTTTGTTTATTTCAGGATTAAGTGGTTGTCAGTATACATGAGACAATTGCCACATTGCCTCAGGATGCCCATGTCCACCAGGTTTGCCACAGAGATAGCAGTAAAGTGCCTATCTATGGTTTCAGGTTTTTTTACTATGGGTTTAACAAGGGAGAAAAGTGGGTAGATTTGACTGGACTGGGATGATAACACACAGACGAAGAATGGATGCTATACACACTGTGAACTGCAGCTACTTTAACAAGTTGATGCTGCTGTGAGCACAACTCAGATGCTCCTAGAGCAGCAAGGGACTGGGGAAGGTTGTAGAGATAGTTATTCTAAGGGAAATGTTAACTTGAAAGCATTTGTGTCTTTACATGGTGCTGCTAACTGCTGCCATGTGGAGAGCAGCCTAGCACAAACCCTGGGCTTATATAGAATCAGAAAAAATAATTTTTTACAACAGCAAGGCCTACAGACCAATCAGGAAAATACACAATAAGTTTTCAGCCAGCAATCCCCAACTCAGATAGCTTTGCTACAGCACATTTCTGCCACAAGAATGCAGTGAGAAAACCCTGTTAATGTAAAAATGCTGGTTTTAAGCTCAAGTGCAGGGAAACCATACAATCTAGATAATAGAGGCCTGTAAAACTTACAGACACAATGTAATTAAGTACTACAGCAGTAGTGGAAACACTTCAGCTTTGAAACACTACTACAGTGCAAGAAATATAACAAATACAGGATTCTTATGAAATACAGTACAAATAAATCAGTAGAAGTGCAAAATTATACTTATTTTCATCCTTTTAGCAGCGGATGGATTTCGATGAAACAGATTCAATGTAACTCTTGGGTGAAGCAGCCAAACCAAGAGCAGTTCTAAGGAACTGAGTGGAGGAATTGAGCAGAAGTGAGCCAAATCTTGTTCAGCATGTTATTATATTATCTGTATATCATAACTCTGCAGACCCCCCCCCCCCAGCTTATCTCATCTTCCTTTTCTTCCTTTACATCCGACTTTCTCCTTTTCTGTATGGACTTCCTTAGCTTCCTAACTTTTCACATGATTGATTCAAAAACAGCGAAAGCGTCTAAGCAATCGATACTATTTCTTTTTACCTTACAGTGAATCTTAAAGCATTGTTGTATATATGTAAACAAAAAGAATACAAGTATTGTAATTCAGTGTTCTTACTTTAGAGCTAATTTTTTATTGATGTTATATTTCTTGGGTTAAATCTGAAACATCTCCATTTTGATCAATCAGCTACCCCAGATAACAAACATACATGCGTACATACATAAACAAAAACAAACAATTAACATAAGCAATGCTATTTCATTTTAGATCTAAACATTATGTGTGCATTTCTTTAATATATTTTTATTTATTTTCATTTTTTGTTGTTTATGGGGGTTCTGTGGTTGCTTTAGTATGTTCTTCACTGTTCGAAGCATGGACATCACCTTTAATTTTCTCAAGTTACAGAGATAAGGGATTTTAGTTAAACTGCATGCTAGTTTTATCTTGAGGCAATGTCTTGTTTTTCAAATAACAGTCACTACAGATATAGGGAAGCATTAAAAAAACTGATAAATTATGAATAGGACTCTGCTTTAGATCCCAGAAAAAGAGACATTATGCAAAAATTTGAATATAAAACGATTCTAGTGTTTTCTCTGTGGTGAGTACTATATCAATGTGTTAATATCATTTCTATATCTGAAGTTTAAAATTTTGATAGCAGAATATTCTTTTTCAGTCCCTTGCTCAACGTGATTATACTTAGCTTATAAGTAATTTATTTAAAATGAATGTTTAAAGGAAATGACAGCACTCCACCTTCATATTCTTGTTCTGAGCCTGGAGAGTTATGAAATTAGTTTTATTTAAATCTGCCTAATGTCTGATGGTTGACTAGCTTATGTAAATCAATTTCCATAATCTGAAACACTTCCCAAAATGTTAAATACATTTGCTGATCTGTTTTCTTCATAGACAATTAGCCAATACGACTTCTGCCGGAAACGGCTAATAGTAACTTTTGAGAATCCTTTTTCTTTTTTTCTTCTGAAAAAAATTATAAACTGTTCAATGCAATGGATAAAATAATTCTTTCTTTCAGAAGCTCTTAAATTTTGAAATGGCTAAATACATCAAGGAATCGTTTCCTGTGGATGACAGTACCCGGATAGTCCTTTTTTTAGAACTGTTGTATTCTTGCGCTTTATTTTTGAATAATAGTCAGAAACTGTCAATTATGACCTTCATTTTTTGTTTTTTTATCTCATGAAGTGATTTTTGTTTTCTTTCTGCACCCAACTAACAACATTCATTCCTCCACTGAGGTGAGAGCCCTCTGTCTCATCTGACCCCAGGGATTTATTGATTCATAGATGTATACTAAGTTAATGACCACTGGGACCTTTATATGGTAGCCATGCAAACCAAATGTATCATAAATTCATAGGTAAGTACTAGGCTAGCTGCCCTTGCTGGCCATTTTAAGCCTGCTCAGTTTCCCTTTTTGTTCTCAAAATAACTTATCCCATTGGATTATAGATTGTCCTTACCCATCCCATGGTCAATAATTATATATCACACCTAAAGAGAATAACTGGGATCATACCATAAATAATGTTTAGGGAACCTATGCATGGGATAATGCATTTAGGAGCTGCATCTGTCCATTTGTAGTAGAGGGGGCAGTCCTGGGGTAAATTTTCTGTTTCCAATCTATAGATCAAATTTGCACATGAAAATGGACAAGGATGAACTTTGTTTTATGTGGATGCATAGCAGCAGTATCTTCTGCAAAATATATCTGTCCCTCCAAACCATTCTGTTGATGTTGCAGAAGAGATTTAGATCCCCAAACTGAGTATTTCTGATGCCATTTGACTTGCTAATGTGCAGCAAATCCATCAGTAATGGGTTAGAGGATGCCTTGCATGCCAGGCACAGGTAATCTCTTTTCAGTTTGTGGGATCCCAAGTCTAGTATCCCACTAGTTAATGTGCCTTAGAGGTTATTTTAATGGATATATAGTAGTAAGGGCTTGATTTAAATGCTGCCTCTGTCCTTCAAAAATGTAAACGTCAAACCAGAGGTGAAATTCCGATTTCCCATCCAGTGGTCTAGGTTGAGCTTGAATAGGGATTAGTGAAGGGCTTTGGCTGTTAAGGAGTGGGCAAGTCTACAGGTCCTATGAAATGTACTAGCCCATCCCTGTGGAACAAGTGTGCTTTACTATTTCTGACATCAGGTGGTGCATGTGCACTATGGCACATGCACATTCTCTTAGGTAAGTAGAGCAGCTGTCTGCTGGATGGATGTGCCAGGATGATTGCTGTGGTGATACACCAGCACTCCTGCAGGTGTTTTCAATCCAGTGAGCCAGGTTATCTCCTTCCTTATAGGATAGATAAGCTGGCATTGGCCACTCACTCCCCACCTCCTCGGTAGGGGAATCTGTAATCTGGGATGCAGTCAGGGCTTTATTCATGTGAGCTATGAAGCTGGACCTCATTTGTTCTGAGTCACAGAATGTGATATGCATCTGTTCAACAGTCATTTAGAACCTTGGGGTATCAAGCATGATTTTAACTTAAGACAATTATTTTCTTGGAGAACTATATATTCTGCTGTCCATTATCTTCCTAGTCTACTTTTAACATTTCAAGATTCTAACAGGAAAGATTTTAAATAATCATTTATTTGGCAGCTTTTGTTGTAATCATGACTGCTCGTTTTATTCGAGTCCATCACAAGTCATTAGGAAAATGAAATGTCTTTCCAATCTTTTGTACTTAGTGAAAATAATCTGATATTACGTTTGTCATAGTATTTTGCTTTTGAGGTAACTCTAAAAACTACTTCTGCTGCCCATAAGGTGTTCTGCCACAGAAGTCTATTTTCTTCAGACTTGTAGAACATAATTTATAGAAAATGTCAGGTACTGATTTTCTTCACTTAGAAAATAGTTTTATTTTGAATAAAAACTCAGCTCTTGACTTTATATTGCATTTATTTTAAATGAATGTGTTTTACAATTCTAATTTTCATACAAAATTTAAGTAAGGTTGTAAAGAGCATGAGAAGTTTGGAAATCTGAAAGCATTTTTATCAAAAGATAATGAATATAATGGTCTGAGCTGCAATGTGCACGCTTTAATGTTTTTTTTTTTTCAAAAATACTTCCCATAAATGTGTATTATATATGATAATGGTGGTATGGTGATTTGTACAATTGGTAGTACTGAAATAAGAGCAATTGCTTTCACCTTGGATGCCAAAATTAGTTTTATATGTTTTTCTTATTATTTGTGGGCTTGTTAAGAGGATTAAATAAGGCATCATGAGTTTGTTTTATAGTTTATATTTCATTGTTGTTAAGGGGTAATCCACAGCCCAAACCACAATAGAGAATAAATGCCACTGAATGTGCGGTTGCTGCTTCTAGCCACTCCATATGATCTTAAGGAGGACCACTACTACCAGTTAAAAGTAAGCACAGCTTAGCTGCATGAGATAAAACGCTGTCCACGGCACTACTACTGCCGACAATGTAATATTACATGAAATTATTAATTATAAATAACACAACTGGTGAACAATGCAAAATAAAAAAAATAAAGTTATTTCTGTTGATATTTTTGGGTTCCTGATTGTTCTATGGGGTATTAATATCTTATATTATTGGAGCAAGACTGCTGGGGTTTTCATCTAAGTATAAGTGTATTTAATACAACTATTAATCAACAGCTGAGATGTTTTCTTGGTGTATTGTGCCTTACCCTGTTCAAAAAATTAGAGGATCTCAGTATCTCAGTTGAAATGTTAATGGGTTAATAAACACAATAAAAGGAGACAGGGTTATTCCCTGCATTTCCAAGAATAAAGCATCAGGGTTGGGAGGGTGGCCTAATGGTTAAGGTGTTTGCCTTACAAACACAAGGTGCAGGGTTTGAGTCTCACAAATGATAACTGGCTAGGCTTAAAATGGCTCGCAAGGGCAGTTAGCTTAGTACCACTCTATGAACCTATGAGCAGTGGCCTTACAAAAGCCGTATTTGAATAGGGGGATCATAGAATGATGGTAAAACATGGTTATCATGAAGGGCCTTTTGCCAGTTATTAAGAGGCAATGTGTAAGGGAGTTGCACTCTTAATATCAAGATTTTCCCCACTGCAAATAGAGGAGTTCTTGAAGGATCTGCATTGGGAGGTGTGCATCTGCAAAATGGGTTTGGAGTTAATCTTATATTGCAGTAGCCTCTCCAAGAAGGAATTTGAATGGTTTGAGTGGCTCTTTCATTCAGAGTGTTTAAGATGAATGAATTTTACCAACTGCTTTAGGACAATGATCCATCTAGCCATCTACAGGGATCATCTGTCAGAGGTACTCTGTAATGTGGAGTTTTTTCGCATGGTGACTAATGCTTTCCATGGATGCCCATTGTCATCTCTCCACAAGAATTGAACAGTTTCCCCCAAAATATATTTTAACTTATTTTTTTCAACAGGGAATGGTAATTTTGCTGGGAGACTGAAATATCACACTTCAACGCAGTGATATAAATAGTGGTTCTTAGAGAGTGAAACATTTCATGGATGAGTTTTTTATGTTGTACTGTAGATGTTTAGGCCTAGAAGACACCACTACTTTGTTAGAAAGCAGACAAGATATTACCTTTTTCTTACAGCTAGATACTAAGTGTGGTCTAGGCTTGACTGAGTATAAATTATCAAATAATACCTTTATGAGGTAGTGCCACAGGCAGTTGGTCCATTCTTTTATTAGACCATGACCTAGTTCATCCAGGGTTTTCTGTGGCAGTTCTTCTTAGCCTTGAGAGGCATTGGTGGTTCCACGTGTATCAGCTTAAGTATAATAATAATAATTATAATTATAATAACAATAATAGCAACAATACTCATTTGTTAACCAGGTAGGTCCACTGGACACATTTCCTTTTCAGGGGTGACCCAGGAACAACATCTGGTTAAGTAAATTGCTCAAGGTCATAAACAGGAAAATGAGGGATGAGGGAATAAACCTGCATTTTGGTTCACAGCCTTAACCCCATGTGCTAACTGTAGTATCATATATTAAGTGAATGTGGTTTACGTATGTTTAATTAGGCCCTGTAAATATTTGAACTATATACTCAAGACCTGTCTGAGGTTTGGGATGACTCAAAGAAATACAAACAGCCAAATACAAAAAAATAGCCCTTTCAAAAGCCAAAAACACAGCGTCAATGGGGCCAGATGGTGTCCCAGGCTGCGTCTTGCATGAACTACAGAATGAACTAACCCCCTACCAAAACACGCTGTTCATCCTCAACCTCTCCACAGGCTACATACTCATAGAATGGCACACAGCAATGGTTATTCCACTCCACAAAGGAGGGTCCACAACTGACCCTGGTAACTATCGCCCCATAAGCCTGATTAGCCTGGTCTGCAAGGCTATGGAGCGCATCATCATGGAACTCATTAACAAAGACATTGGGAACCTCCAAACACTTGACTGACCCAGTTCGGCTTTGTTAAGGGCAGATCATGCCTACTAAACCTGGTTGACTTCTTCGAGACAGTCACCAAGGCCATAGACGAGGGAAAGGTTGTTCACACAGCCTACCTTGACCTCGCCAAGGCTTTCGACACCATTCCCCACTCAGGTATTACAGAAAAGCTCACCAGCCTGAACATAAACCCCTACGACACGAGATGGGTTGCCAACTGGCTTACAGACAGAACTCACATGGTAAGAATAGCAGGCTCCAGGTCTGACTCTAAGCCAGTCACAAGTGGCATCCTGCAAGGCTCAATCCTGGGACCCCTACTGTTTGGCATATACTTTTCAGAAGTACAGGCAAACACAGGAGGACTATGGCTAACCAAGTTCGCTGATGACTGCAAACTGGGAGCCATAACTGACTCTCCGGCTGACACGGACATCCTCCAAAAGGGCCTTATTGAGACGGACACCTGGTGTCAAAGTCATGGCCTCAAGCTAAATGCCAAAAAATGCATAGTCATCCCATTTGAAAAAAAAAAACAAACACCCACAAATTACCACATAGGTGGCAGCCCCCTTAATACAGAAGAGGTAATAAGAGATCTGGGGACCCAGGTAGATAGTAATCTCTCCTTTGACAATCATATTGCCAAAGTAATTAGCAAATCCTTCTATGTGGCCCATCTAATTACTAAAGGGTTCGCATCTAGAAATAAAGAGGTTAGAGTGCCGCTCTACTCGTCACTCATCAGACCCATAATAGAGTACAATGCCCCATTTGGGATGTACCTCACAAGACACTTCCAACAGCTGGCGAGACTACAAAAGTACCTCACCAAGAGGATTACTGGCCTCAAACATATGTCCTATGCAGCCCAACTGAAAAAACTCCGGCTGTACTCAGTGGCATATCGCTTACTCACAGGTGATCTCTGCCTGACTTACAAAACCATGTCCAACTCAGAATTGATGGACATGCTCCACCTAAAGAAATCCAAGTCACTGCGAGCCATGAGCTCTAGTGAGCTACACCTCACCACAACAATAAATAGAACATGCTGGAGGGATAGATTCCTATCAGAGAGACTCCCCATGCTTTGAAACAAAATTCCAAACTACATCAGGCAGAGCCCCTCACTAACACTCTTCAAGAGAAACCTTGAAGATTGGATGGGTAACAGAAAATACACCCCTGGTATCACTTCATTGGCTCTGCTTGACAGAGGATCAGTTAATTAATCAATGGGGTGGCGAAAGCTAACATACTCTGGCTAGGCTTATACATGCCCTCGGGCAGATGGCCTAGTACCTACCTATGAACCTATGAAATTAATTGTGCAGCTGATGTAATGGAAAAGGAAAATATCAGTTTGATGTTACTCCAAAATTCCTTTGGCAATTTAAATATATAAAAACAAAGTTAGATAGAGCTAGCATTAAGGTTATGAACTGTTAAAGCTCTCTGCTTCCTGCTGTCCAGGGCTTGATTTCCTCAGCTGCATTTTGCCTATTGTGTGACTCTGTGCAAGTCACTTAATCGTAGAGTCTTCCCAGGTTACCTATGAAAAAGTGAACTTGTGTCTAGAGACCTTACCCAGTGAACAAATAAATAAAACAAATTAAAAATATAGTGAAGAACTAGAATTTCAGAAGGTAACACACTGGGAGCTACATTTTGATAACTCACTGAGATTTCAGAAGCCTGTGGTTGTCATAATAAGGCAATAGAAGGTGGAAAAAGATATTTACAAAATAAAACTGGAAACTGGAGCGCTCAGGGTTGGGGTGATGGTTAGAAATTGTCCTGATTTTAAATGTCTTTGGTTAGTATTATCTTAACCTATAAACTGGTATTTGTTAGGTTGATTGTTGGGAGGTTCAAATCAAGCATTGTCTGGATCAGGTTCTATTCTCTCAGGTAGAGGGTGGGCTGAATCTTTGATGGATTGCTTCACTACCCAGGAAGGTTGAACTGGTTGTGCAACTTGAGAGCCCAAGGTGCACTGACCGAGGGGCTCATGCCTTCAAACAACAAAATGCCAAACTCCATTGCATGAATAGGAAGAAGTGACACCATAGTAAGGTAAGAGAAGGTACCATATTAAAATAGGAGGAGGTAACACAGAGAAAAACTATACTATGTGGCATTTAAATACCTTAGGGATTTCGGAAATAGAACAAGCAGTGGATTGCAGCCCAATCCTTTGCATATATGCACACCTGCAAATTCCTGTGAAAGCAAAATGCATGTAGTTTCAGTCACCATGTAAAAAACACGGTGTACTTGCCTTGCACACCGAGGATGGCAGTCCGTACCCAAAATGTCCAACCATATACAGTCAAAAGCAGTCATCCCTGTGGAAAGTGATAGCATGGTCAAATGTAGTGATTGACTGCTGTCAACTGCCTCTGCTGCCACAGAATTCTCTCAGTTTTCTTTCATAATTTTGGTCTCGTCCACAGTATTTGTTGTTGTATGGCAAATTGTTGAGGGTTTCAGTCTCCAAGTCTCCAAATAATGAGATACATGAGTTTTAGACTTCATATCCATCAGAAAATGCATGCCAATACAAAGCCCACTATTCTAAGAACTGTTTAGATATATCTAAACTCTGTCCCTGATTTTGAATGTTTATCTCCCATTATTTAGAAAACGTTTTCCCCCAAATCTTTACTGAAGAGAATGAGAAGTACGGGCCTTTGTCACCAATTACCTCAGTGCTTTGCCCCTGCTTCCTGTTGTATGATTGGGCAGCTCTATTATCAGTGCATCCATACAACATGCTCTTTTGCTACAGTCCTGAACAACAGTGTAGATAGTATGGATGTTTTGGCAGATCCTGGCAGGAGATGTACATTGCCTGAAGTGCTGCTGACTGCTCCATGTGCTGAAGTACTTGTGAACTGCATGGTAACTTCAGCCTGCATTTGCATCCCCAATGGCTCATACACAAGGTGCTGCCATCCTGGATATAATCTGCTGCACATTATGTTTCAGTTTTCTCCCACTTCCATATAGGAGAGAAGGATTCCTTGTTGTCTTCAGACCAGGTGACATGTTCAGATACCACCTCCTACACTTTTTGTAGGTGCAATGAGCAGTAGTGGCTGGTGACTTTAAATCAAAGGGGGCTGCTGGAGACACCTGGATAGGGTGGGGCCAACTAGAAAGAGGTGGGGTTAACTTCATGGGGCGGAGCTATGCTACAATGGGAACAACACTGATCATGCTTACCATTTTACATAAAATAACTGCTCGATCAGTATTGCACATGCTGAATAGTTTACCAAATACTAGACTAAATTGCATTTCAGAGCTAATGAGATGTTTAGGTTTATGCTATAACAGCACAAAACCTAAACATCTCTAAACAGTAAAAAAGTGGTTGGTCTTGACTGCATAAAACTATTATGAGTACACATGATATAGTAAAGATACATTGTACTGTAGGTAATCTGTATTTTGTACAATGCCAAGTGAAAATTAAAGAGATTTGGAAATCTCACTGCACTATCTTAATTTATTATTCACAATTCAAGGTCACTCCAATGCGTAATGTGCCAGTGGTTCTGAGAGACACTGACACAGCTTGTATGACAGTTGACTTTACCAAAATACACATTCATCTTGCAAAGCCAAAAGTACAACAGTCAACAGCAGGGCCAGTCAACCCATTGCATTCACAAACAACCCCCCCCCCCCTTTACCAAACAAAAGTGCCTGCTTTGACCCTGACAGGATTAAAGTAGAAATAATAATAACAGTTAGTTTATGTAAGAATTAATAATACTGTACTGTACCATAATTAGCTGGTAACACTGTATGCACAAATACCCTGGCAGGGGTGAGATGCTAGGTATGCAGTGTGTGTTTTGGGGGCTGCTTGTGGATGAAATGTATTTTTTCTAACCTAATATCTTTTTTCAGGGTCAATCAAGATAGATTAGGATGGTGTGTGGATGTTTTGTTGTTGAAACTGTCTTTAGTTAAAAAAAAAATTGTCAGCATATGTCCAGGGAGAACATTTTTAAACAGACATTCAATATATACAAGAACAAATATGAAATAACATACAGTAAGTATAACTCATGCATTTGATAATTAGATTACATTCAACTAAAAGTACAGACAACTATTACAGTCTTGCAAAGCCGTAATTAACAACAACAGTAAACAGCAGGGCCAGTTGTTTCATTCACACATAGTCCCAATCCCTATTGCCCACACAAACCACAGTACCTGATTTGATCTTGTGAGGTTAAAAAACAACAAAGGATAAAAGACAACATTGTTATTAATGTGTGTATTTTTTTTCACATACACAATAGCTAGAGTTCAGAACTTGTGGGCAATCTTACTTCACTCAAATGCACATTACTCTTGCAAAGCAAGTCAGAAGAACAACAGTAAGGCCAGTCATTGTATTCACACACTAGGCATAGTCCCTAGTCCGACTGCCTACCCACAATATCTGCTTTGTGCCTACAAAGTTTAAAATAATAAAAAGAGAAGACAATAGTTACATTGCTGTATTTCTTTTACATCTCATAATCAACAGCTTGCAGGTGTTCTTACTTCAGTTCACCCATACACACTTAGCTTCATAGGTAGGTACTAGGCTATCGGCTCAAGGGCCTGTGTAAGCCTAGCCAACAAGGTTCCCTGGCTTACGCCACCCAAGAAAGTTATTTTCCTGTGCCACTGTTGAGCAGAGATACAGAAGTGATCCCCGGGGTGTATTTCCTATTTCCCATCCACTCATCAAGATTTTTCTTGAAGAGTGCTAATGAAGAACTTTGCTTGACATAGATGGGTAGCCTGTTCCAGAGTATGGGAAGTCTCTGGGACAGGAATCTATCCCTCCAGCATGTCCTGTTTATTGTGGTGACAAGGTTTAGGTCCCTAGAGCATGCAGCTCGTGGGATTGGGATTTCTTTAGGTGTAGCATGTCCAACAGCTCTGGGTTTGACATAGCTTTATATGTTAGGCAGAGATCATCTCGGAGTATGTGATATGCTACGGAGTAAAGCTGGAGATTTTTGAGGCGGTCAGTGTAGGGCATTTGTTTGAGCCAGTAATCCTCTTTGTGAATTACTTCTGTGACCTTTCCAGCTGCTGCAGATGTCTTGTGAGGTACATTCCAAAAGGGGAGTTGTACTCTATAATGGGTCTAATGAGTGTCGAGTAGAGGGGAACAATGACCTCTTTTTTCCTGGATGAGAACCCTTTTATGATCAGGTGTGCCATGTAGAAGGACTTCCTGACTACTGTGGCGATATGACTATCAAAGGAGAGACTACTGTCCACCTGGGTCCCAAGGCCTCTTATTATGCATTCGGTGTTAAGTAGATTGCTGCCTATGTGGTAGTTCATGGGTACAGAGTTTTTACCAAAGGCGATGACACTGCACTTTTTGGCATTGAGCTTGAGGCCATGGCTCTGACACCAGGCATCTATCTCAGAGAGGCCCTTCTGTAGGATGTCCACATCATTTGGGGACTTGACTATGGCTACTAGTTTGCAGTCATCTGCGAACTTCATTAGCCAGAGGCCGTCTGTGTTAGCCTGTACTTCAGAGAAGTAGATACCAAACAGGAGAGGTCCCAGGACAGAACCCTGTGGTACTCCACTTGTCACTACTTTGAGGTCAGATTTGGAGTCTGCAACTTTTACAGTGTGGGTTCTGTCAGTGAGCCAGTTGGCAACCCATCTTGTGACGTAGGGATTTATGCCTAGTTTAGTGAGTTTAGCTATAATTCCAGAATGGGGGATGGTGTCAAAAGCCTTGGCAAGATCAAGATAGGCTGTGTGAACCACCTTACCCTCATCTACGGCTTTGGTGACTGCCTCAAAGAAGTCGATCAGGTTCAGGAGGCATGATCTGCCTTTCACAAACCCAAACTGGGTGGGATCCAGAGTTTGGAGGTTACCAATGTCTTTGCTTATGAGGTCCATGATGATACGTTCCATGGCCTTGCAGACCAGGATCGTCAGGCTAATAGGTTGATAGTTCCCGGGATCAGTGGTGGCTCCCCATTTGTGGAGTGGGATAACTGTTGCTGTGTGCCATTCACTGGGCACAAAGCCTGATGCGAGGCTATTACTGAAGATGGTGCTTAAGTGGGGAGCCAGTTCGTGTAAAACGCAGCCTGGGATGTTGCCCAGTCCCATGGATGCTGTGTTTTTGGCTTTAGAGAGTGCAGCTTTTACCTGCGTAGTTGTGATTACATGGACTCTGCATTCTTCCTGTATAGATATAGGCCCTTTAGTGGGTGAGGGGGGGGGTAAAGTTAGCACTGAACCTATCTGCCAGGATGTTGGCAATATCAGTTGGTTCTGTAAATTTCTTGCCTTTGTGCTGTAACTCAGAGCAGATCTGGGTGTTGCCATCGAGATTCTTGACATGGCTATAGAATGCTTTGTGGTTGTCCTTGGAATTAGTGACAATTTTGTTTTTGTAGCTAGCTTTGGAGGATCTTATAAGGGATCTCAGCTTCTTACTGAGGCTGACCAGGGAGCTCCTCCACTCATGACTTTAGTCATGCAAGGCCAGAGTTTCAACAACAAAACATCCACACACCATCCTAATCTATCTTGAGTGACCCTGAAAAAAGATATTAGGTTAAAAAAAACACATTTCATCCACAGGCAGCCCCCAAAACACACTGCATACCTAGAATCTGTTTGACCCCTGCCAGGATATTTTATTAGAAAAAAAGATATCCACAGTCAAGCAGCCTCCAAAGCACATTTCTTCCTTAGTATCTGGTTAACCTTGCCAGGATATTATAGTAAAAACAAATCATCAACACCCCCAAAACACATAGACTCCCTAGTTTCTGGCTGACCCTGCCAGGATATTGTATTTAAAAAAATCCATCAACAGCCCTCAAAATGCATTGCCTTCTTAGTATCTGGTTCACCCTGCCAGGATATTATATTAAAATAAAATCATCAAGACCCCCCAAAACACACTGCCTTCCTAGTATCTGGATATCTCTGCACTCACAAACCAATAGTATCTGGTTAACCCTGCCAGGGTATTATATTAAAATAAAATCATCAAGACCCCCCAAAACACACTGCCTTCCTAGTATTTGGATATCTCTACACTCACAAACCAATAGTATCTGGTTAACTCCGCCAGGGTATTATATTAAAATAAAATCATCAAGATCCCCCAAAACACACTGCCTTCCTAGTATCTGGATATCTCTGCACTCACAAACCAATAGTATCTGGTTAACTCCGCCAGGGTATTATATTAAAATAAAATCATCAAGACCCCCCAAAACAAACTGCCTTACTAGTATCTGGATATCTCTGCACTCACAAACCAATAGTATCTGGTTAACCCTGCCAGGGTATTATATTAAAATAAAATCATCAAGACCCCCAAAACACACTGCCTTCCTAGTATCTGGATATCTCTGCACTCACAAACCAATAGTATCTGATTAACTCTGCCAGGGTATTATATTAAAATAAAATCATCAAGACCCCCCAAAACACACTGCCTTCCTAGTATCTGGATATCTCTGCACTCACAAACCAATAGTATCTGGTTAACCCTGCCAGGGTATTATATTAAAATAAAATCATCAAGAACCCCCAAAACACACTGCCTTCCTAGTATCTGGATATCTCTGCACTCACAAACCAATAGTATCTGGTTAACTCCGCCAGGGTATTATATTAAAATAAAATCATCAAGACCCCCAAAACACACTGCCTTCCTAGTATCTGGATATCTCTGCACTCACAAACCAATAGTATCTGGTTAACCCTGCCAGGGTATTATATTAAAATAAAATCATCAAGACCCCCCAAAACACACTGCCTTCCTAGTATCTGGATATCTCTGCACTCACAAACCAATAGTATCTGGTTAACCCTGCCAGGGTATTATATTAAAATAAAATCATCAAGACCCCCCAAAACACACTGCCTTCCTAGTATCTGGATATCTCTGCACTCACAAACCAATAGTATCTGATTAACTCTGCCAGGGTATTATATTAAAATAAAATCATCAAGACCCCCAAAACACACTGCCTTCCTAGTATCTGGATATCTCTGCACTCACAAACCAATAGTATCTGGTTAACCCTGCCAGGGTATTATATTAAAATAAAATCATCAAGACCCCCAAAACACACTGCCTTCCTAGTATCTGGATATCTCTGCACTCACAAACCAATAGTATCTGGTTAACTCCGCCAGGGTATTATATTAAAATAAAATCATCAAGACCCCCAAAACACACTGCCTTCCTAGTATCTGGATATCTCTGCACTCACAAACCAATAGTATCTGGTTAACCCTGCCAGGGTATTATATTAAAATAAAATCATCAAGACCCCCAAAACACACTGCCTTCCTAGTATCTGGATATCTCTGCACTCACAAACCAATAGTATCTGGTTAACTCCGCCAGGGTATTATATTAAAATAAAATCATCAAGACCCCCCAAAACACACTGCCTTCCTAGTATCTGGATATCTCTGCACTCACAAACCAATAGTATCTGGTTAACCCTGCCAGGGTATTATATTAAAATAAAATCATCAAGACCTCCAAAACACACTGCCTTCCTAGTATCTGGATATCTCTGCACTCACAAACCAATAGTATCTGGTTAACTCCGCCAGGGTATTATATTAAAATAAAATCATCAAGACCCCCCAAAACACACTGCCTTCCTAGTATCTGGATATCTCTGCACCCACAAACCAATAGTATCTGGTTAACTCCGCCAGGGTATTATATTACAATAAAATCATCAAGACCCCCAAAACACACTGCCTTCCTAGTATCTGGATATCTCTGCACTCACAAACCAATAGTATCTGGTTAACCCTGCCAGGGTATTATATTAAAATAAAATCTTCAAGACCCCCCAAAACACACTGCCTTCCTAGTATCTGGATATCTCTGCACTCACAAACCAATAGTATCTGGTTAACTCCGCCAGGGTATTATATTAAAATAAAATCATCAAGACCTCCCAAAACACACTGCCTTCCTAGTATCTGGATATCTCTGCACTCACAAACCAATAGTATCTGGTTAACTCCGCCAGGTATTATATTAAAATAAAATCATCAAGACCCCCCAAAACACACTGCCTTCCTAGTATCTGGATATCTCTGCACTCACAAACCAATAGTATCTGGTTAACTCCGCCATGGTATTATATTAAAATAAAATCATCAAGACCCCCAAAACACACTGCCTTCCTAGTATCTGGATATCTCTGCACTCACAAACCAATAGTATCTGGTTAACCCTGCCAGGGTATTATATTAAAATAAAATCATCAAGACCCCCCAAAACACACTGCCTTCCTAGTATCTGGATATCTCTGCACTCACAAACCAATAGTATCTGGTTAACTCCGCCAGGGTATTATATTAAAATAAAATCATCAAGACCCCCAAAACACACTGCCTTCCTAGTATCTGGATATCTCTGCACTCACAAACCAATAGTATCTGGTTAACCCTGCCAGGGTATTATATTAAAATAAAATCATCAAGACCCCCAAAACACGCTGCCTTCCTAGTATCTGGATATCTCTGCACTCACAAACCAATAGTATCTGGTTAACCCTGCCAGGGTATTATATTAAAATAAAATCATCAAGACCCCCAAAACACACTGCCTTCCTAGTATCTGGATATCTCTGCACTCACAAACCAATAGTATCTGGTTAACTCCGCCAGGGTATTATATTAAAATAAAATCATCAAGACCCCCAAAACACACTGCCTTCCTAGTATCTGGATATCTCTGCACTCACAAACCAATAGTATCTGGTTAACCCTGCCAGGGTATTATATTAAAATAAAATCATCAAGACCCCCCAAAACACACTGCCTTCCTAGTATCTGGATATCTCTGCACTCACAAACCAATAGTATCTGGTTAATTTCGCCAGGGTATTATATTAAAATAAAATCATCAAGACCCCCCAAAACAGACTACCTTCCTAGTATCTGGATATCTCTGCACTCACAAACCAATAGTATCTGGTTAACTCTGCCAGGGTATTATATTAAAATAAAATCATCAAGACCCCCCAAAACACACTGCCTTCCTAGTATCTGGATATCTCTGCACTCACAAACCAATAGTATCTGGTTAACTCCGCCAGGGTATTATATTAAAAAAAAATCATCAAGACCCCCCAAAACACACTGCCTTCCTAGTATCTGGATATCTCTGCACTCACAAACCAATAGTATCTGGTTAACTCCGCCAGGGTATTATATTAAAATAAAATCATCAAGACCCCCCAAAACACACTGCCTTCCTAGTATCTGGATATCTCTGCACTCACAAACCAATAGTATCTGGTTAACTCCGCCAGGATATTATATTAAAATAAAATCTTCAAGACCCCCCCAAACACACTGCCTTCCTAGTATCTGTATATCTCTGCACTCACAAACCAATAGTATCTGGTTAACCCTGCCAGGGTATTATATTAAAATAAAATCATCAAGACCCCCAAAACACACTGCCTTCCTAGTATCTGGATATCTCTGCACTCACAAACCAATAGTATCTGGTTAACTCTGCCAGGGTATTATATTAAAATAAAATCATCAAGACCCCCCCAAAACACACTGCCTTCCTAGTATCTGGATATCTCTGCACTCACAAACCAATAGTATCTGGTTAACTCCGCCAGGGTATTATATTAAAATAAAATCATCAAGACCCCCCAAAACACACTGCCTTCCTAGTATCTGGATATCTCTGCACTCACAAACCAATAGTATCTGGTTAACCCTGCCAGGGTATTATATTAAAAAAAATCATCAAGACCCCCCAAAACACACTGCCTTCCTAGTATCTGGATATCTCTGCACTCACAAACCAATAGTATCTGGTTAACTCCGCCAGGGTATTATATTAAAATAAAATCATCAAGACCCCCAAAACACACTGCCTTCCTAGTATCTGGATATCTCTGCACTCACAAACCAATAGTATCTGGTTAACTCCGCCAGGGTATTATATTAAAAGAAAATCATCAAGACCCCTCAAAACACACTGCCTTCCTAGTATCTGGATATCTCTGCACTCACAAACCAATAGTATCTGGTTAACCCTGCCAGGGTATTATATTAAAATAAAATCATCAAGACCCCCCCCAAAATACACTGCCTTCCTAGTATCTGGATATCTCTGCACTCACAAACCAATAGTATCTGGTTAACTCCGCCAGGGTATTATATTAAAATAAAATCATCAAGACCTCCCAAAACACACTGCCTTTCTAGTATCTGGATATCTCTGCAATCACAAACCAATAGTATCTGGTTAACTCCGCCAGGGTATTATATTAAAATAAAATCATCAAGACCCCCCAAAACACACTGCCTTCCTAGTATCTGGATATCTCTGCACTCACAAACCAATAGTATCTGGTTAACTCTGCCAGGGTATTATATTAAAATAAAATCATCAAGACCCCCAAAACACACTGCCTTCCTAGTATCTGGATATCTCTGCACTCACAAACCAATAGTATCTGGTTAACTCCGCCAGGGTATTATATTAAAATAAAATCATCAAGACCCCCAAAACACACTGCCTTCCTAGTATCTGGATATCTCTGCACTCACAAACCAATAGTATCTGGTTAACCCCGCCAGGGTATTATATTAAAATAAAATCATCAAGACCCCCCAAAACACACTGCCTTCCTAGTATCTGGATATCTCTGCACTCACAAACCAATAGTATCTGGTTAACTCCGCCAGGGTATTATATTAAAATAAAATCATCAAGACCCCCCAAAACACACTGCCTTCCTAGTATCTGGATATCTCTGCACTCACAAACCAATAGTATCTGGTTAACCCCGCCAGGGTATTATATTAAAATAAAATCATCAAGACCCCCCCAAAACACACTGCCTTCCTAGTATCTGGATATCTCTGCACTCACAAACCAATAGTATCTGGTTAACCCCACCAGGGTATTATATTAAAATAAAATCATCAAGACCCTCCAAAACACACTGCCTTCCTAGTATCTGGATATCTCTGCACTCACAAACCAATAGTACCCGGTTAACTCCGCCAGGGTATTATATTAAAATAAAATCATCAAGACCCCCCAAAACACACTGCCTTCCTAGTATCTGGATATCTCTGCACTCACAAACCAATAGTATCTGGTTAACTCCGCCAGGGTATTATATTAAAATAAAATCATCAAGACCCCCAAAACACACTGCCTTCCTAGTATCTGGATATCTCTGCACTCACAAACCAATAGTATCTGGTTAACCCTGCCAGGGTATTATATTAAAATAAAATCATCAAGACCCCCAAAACACACTGCCTTCCTAGTATCTGGATATCTCTGCACTCACAAACCAATAATATCTGGTTAACCCTGCCAGGGTATTATATTAAAATAAAATCATCAAGACCCCCAAAACACACTGCCTTCCTAGTATCTGGATATCTCTGCACTCACAAACCAATAGTATCTGGTTAACTCTGCCAGGGTATTATATTAAAATAAAATCATCAAGACCCCTCAAAACACACTGCCTTCCTAGTATCTGGATATCTCTGCACTCACAAACCAATAGTATCTGGTTAACTCCGCCAGGGTATTATATTAAAATAAAATCATCAAGACCCCCCAAAACACACTGCCTTCCTAGTATCTGGATATCTCTGCACTCACAAACCAATAGTATCTGGTTAACCCTGCCAGGGTATTATATTAAAATAAAATCATCAAGACCCCCCAAAACACACTGCCTTCCTAGTATCTGGATATCTCTGCACTCACAAACCAATAGTATCTGGTTAACTCCGCCAGGGTATTATATTAAAATAAAATCATCAAGACCCCCCCAAAACACACTGCCTTCCTAGTATCTGGATATCTCTGCACTCACAAACCAATAGTATCTGGTTAACTCCGCCATGGTATTATATTAAAATAAAATCATCAAGACCCCCCAAAACACACTGCCTTCCTAGTATCTGTATATCTCTGCACTCACAAACCAATAGTATCTGATTAACTCCGCCAGGGTATTATATTAAAATAAAATCATCAAGACCCCCCAAAACACACTGCCTTCCTAGTATCTGGATATCTCTGCACTCACAAACCAATAGTATCTGGTTAACTCCGCCAGGGTATTATATTAAAATAAAATCATCAAGACCCCCCAAAACACACTGCCTTCCTAGTATCTGGATATCTCTGCACTCACAATCCAATAGTATCTGGTTAACCCCGCCAGGGTATTATATTACAAAAGAAAAGAATCAACAGTCCACAAAACACGCTGCCTCCAAACTATCTGGCTAACCCTGCCCAGATATATTTAAAAAAAAATAAATAAAAATCATCAGCAGTCCGCAAAACACACAGGCCACTAGTATCTGGTTGACCCCTGACAGGAAAAAAAGGAGAAAGTATCTAGTTGGCCCTACCAGGAAAAAAAAAAAACCTGAGAAGTTAAATAATTATTAATTTTTTGGGGGGTTGGGGTTAATTTATAAATAGCCTTCCTTGGCTTCTCTTACCTTAAGGTTTAATTCTGAGTCTCACTTAGAATAAAAAAAAAATTTGATCAACGGATTTTTTCTTTTTAAAATGATTTCCTCCATCTCTCGCTCTCTCCCTTGCAACATAACTATTTCCAGTTAAACTGCAGGAAGAGAATGCAAGAGCAACAGGATAAATCAGCAGCCGTGTCATGTACTCAGATCATGTGGCAGGAGTTCTTGCGGTTAAGACCGCAATAACTTCTGGGCATCTTCACTGATAACTGCAGTTTTCCCAATCTGGACTGTTTTAAAAACAGTCCCACGATAAAAAAATATTTTTTAAATCAGAACTCGAGCACATATGTGCGCTGCTCCAGGTTCCACATCACAACGCTTCATCGGTTTTACACATTAGTTTGCAGTTTGTAAAGTGAGTGATGGGAGGAGTGCTGACCATAGTGTGCATGCCTCTTGTGAGGTGGGAGGTGTGCCTTTACAGAGCACCTCCCCTCGCTACAACCCCCTTTCAAGCATCTGTTCCTCAGTGAGCATGACCTATGGAGAATGTAGGCTGTGGGCTGTTGTGCTAATCCTATAGACATGCTGTGGAAACACCAATTCCTTAAGAAGTCTGGCAGTTAGCACAGACAGCTAAAGTTCTGACCTGTTAATGAGCTGCTTCCTGAGACCAGGATTCCTTCCACATTCATTCACTGCGTGACTCTGAGTAATTCACTTAAACTAGACAGTGCTCTCACATCATCCCCGTAGAGGGACAGCTGTGTCCGTTGGGTTACTGCTCAGCAAATAGGTTAAAAAAAATGCTGGAGTACTTTTAGAAGACTGTCTTCTGGGATGTCTCCAGTTGCTGATAGGCTTTAAGTGGATTTTTGGTGGCAAGGAGACAAAATAACTTTGCAAGTATGAGTTAAACCAATAAACAGTATTTTATTAGTGAGGACAATTCCACCATCCTGGTGTGAAGCAATCATCATAGTAATTCCCACTTAGGGTAGGGGATCCTTCACTGCCATTCTCCTGCAGACCAGTTTATTACTAAACCATGACTTTAAAGTTTTTATGTCCATTCTGATGGCATGTGTTGACAAATAGCTCCTTTAATTAATAGATTTGGAATAGTGTTGTTTTTTGTGTGGGTGGGTTGACGTTTATTTTAATAAAAATACATATTTACTGATGGAGGATAGGCACGAGACAGAGTCTTGATGCTGAGAAGGCTTTGACTGATTTGAGTGGCTCTTTCGTTTAGAGAACTGAAGATGAATGAAGTCTACCTAGGACTTTTAAGTTTGTGATCTTTAAGTCTATAGGGATACTCTGCCAAAATTACTCTGTAATGCTTTCTAAGTTTTTTTCATAGCATAGAAGAACACAAGGCTAATGGTTCAGGTAGGGGGCTTTTTAGGCCCAGAAAGCAGAATTCCCAAGTATTACTTGTTCCCTTTTATAGATAGGAAATAGTCAAATTACAATTTTGTAGCACATCGGTGTCCTTTGTCCAGCATAGACATAGATGTCATCCCAGGGATACATTTATGTTTTTCCATCCATTTGTCCTGACTGTATTTAATTGGGTCAAAGATGTACTTTGTTTTACATGGATGTGAAGCCTATTCCAGAACAATAGAAACTATTGTTTTAACTGATATGGAGCAGGTTTATCAGTACATGTTCTGAGAAGGCTTTAAAGGCTAGGCAGATGTAATCCCTTAGCAGTCTGTAGGAAACTAAGAATAAGGAGAATGATCTAGGGAAGTCCCCATAATTCATATGTTGGACTCCTTGAATTCTTTAGGTAAGAAATTACACTGGGCATTTGAGTTAAAGCATGTGCCTTTGCAGGTACATACCAAAGGGAGCATTGTACTCAATGACTGGTCCAATAAGGGCCAAGTACACAGGAACAATAGCCTCCCTGTACCTAGAAGTTGGATGTGTAATGGTCAAAGGCCAGATCTATATAAGTCCCCAGATCCCTACCATTTCTACCTTAAGAGGTGTGTTGCCAATGTTGTAGTTTGTGAGGATGGATGACTTACTGAAGATAACTACGCACCTTTTTGTGTTTAATTTGAGCACATGGTTCTTACACCAAGCGTTCATTTGTGTGAGGCCCTCTTGGATGATGTTTGTGTCTTTAGGGGATTCTATGACTACCCCAAGCTTACAGTTGTCTGCAGACTTGGTCAACCACAACCTATTTGTATACTGGCCTGGACATCTGGGAAGTAAATGCCAAACAGAAATGATCTTAGTACTATTCCTGGGGAACTCCACTTGAGACTGGCCTTTTAGTGGAGGTGGAGTCACCTATTCTTATATCTTCTATCCTCTTTTAAAGCCAGTTGGCTATCCAGTGGGTGGCATATGGGTTTATTTGTATTTTGTGTAATATTTCAACAATACCTGAGTGGGGAATAGTTTTGAATACCTTGACTGGCCTTTTAGTGGAGGTGGAGTCACCTATTCTTATATCTTCTATCCTCTTTGAAAGCCAGTTGGCTATCCAGTGGGTGGCATATGGGTTTATTTGTATTTTGTGTAATTTTTCAACAATACCTGAGTGGGGAATAGTTTTGAATACCTTGACCAAGTCCAAATAGGCCATATGAACTGATTTGCCCTCATCCATTGCCTTTGTGACCTTCTCAAAGACGTTCATCAGGCTCAGCAGGCATGACCTCCTCGTGGTGAACCCAAACTGACTAGGATCCACTGTTTCTAGATTTATTATTTCTTTGCATATATAACATCCATGCCAATTCTTTCCATGGCTTTACAGATTAGCCTGATCAGACTAATGGTTCTATAGTTTCCTGTATCAGTAGAGGGGCTACATTTGTGCAGTGCAATGATAGTTGCAATCGTCCAGTCCATGGGGACACATCTGGATTGAAGGCTGAAATTAAATAGCTTCATTAGGGGGTTGGACAAGTCCTGTTTCAAGCCATTTAGGATGCATCCTGGTACGTTATCAGAACCCATAGATGATGTGTTATTTGCCTTGGAGAGTGTCTTTAGGACCTGTTTATGGTGATAACAGGGGATATGGTGCACTGTAGATTGCACTAAATTTTCGCGACCAGTAGGTTTGCAATGTCATCTGGTGCAGCAAAACTTGTGACATTTACCTCCGGTTTGGCACACTGCCATAGATTACCTTTTAGCTTTCTAACATCACTGAAGAATGCCTTATGGTTGTCTTTAGCTTGGGAGGCTATACTCTATTCAAATTTGCTTTAGCAGTTTGACTAGATTTTTTCCCTCTTGTTGTACAGCTTGCTTATGGCTTGAGTTCACTGAGGTGGTTATTTTTGGAGATTTTGTTTTCTTCTTTCGAGTGGGAACAGCTGTTTCTTCACAGTGGTTGAAGTGGAGGTAGAATGCCTGGAAGAAGGATTTGGCATAGGCAGCTAAATTATCTTGGTTTTGGGGGGTACAAATGTTGCCAAAGCACAACTCAATAGCAGATAATTTGTTTTAGTATAACTTTTGAATATTCTAGTGTTTGAAGGGGGTCACTGTTCCAGTACAATATCAAAACATACTGCTTTGTGGTCTGACCTTATTAGAGATTATGGTAAACAAGGGGGAGGGTGCAGCAGCAACTCCCCATATTTGTGAGGATCAAGTCGAGGATGTTATTTCCCCTTATGGGAGTTTTAATTAGTTGTTACAGGATATTTGTGTTAATGAAGTCCAGGAATTTCTGGGCCTGTCAATTTGAGGATGTGCATGTTTCCCAGTTTATTGATGAATAGTTGAAGTCTGCTAGAATTACCATGTTAGGTCCTATGCTTAGTGACGCAATTTCATTTAGGTTTCTTGTGTGAGTGCCCTGGGCCATGGAGGCATGGATGGGGATTTGTAGCTAGGGATTATATGATAATGGGTTTTGCTTATGGTAGTTTGAATGTGGAGAAATAATAACTCACCATGCTGCTTTATCAATCTGGAGGTGTAGATCATCAACCCCCTTTTCCCCATTTTTCTACATGGAGTTAGGGTGTCATGTTGAATGTCACCATCTCTCTCAGTTCAATGCTACACTCCTGCCTTCTTCGACATTTATGCCTGATTTTCGCAGATCTTCTCTCACAAAATCCATCCACCTGTTTGCTGGGCAACCACATTTCCTCTAACCTTCTTCCTGTCTGTCCCAAATCTTTTTAACCAGATTGTCTTCTGCTTTTCTGCACATGTGCCCAACCACAGTAATCTGTTCTCCTTGATATTTTCTACAATTAGAGCTACTTTGGCTTCTACTCTTATGTCCTCATTTCTTCATCTGTCCCACAATGTGCATCCTACCACCACTGTTTTGTACACCTTACTTTTCAGTTTCTTTGGCATTCTTCTGTCATACACTGGACCTGACACTGTATGCCAGTTGGCTACAGTCCCTCTGATTCTAGCTTTGGCCTCTTCATTCAGACTTCCCTTCTCCTCAACCACCCCTCCCAGATACTTCAAGTTGTTAACCTGTTCAATTGTCTTCCCATCAATCTGAATTCCCAGCTTCTTCTGATTTCCTTAGTTTGCTACCATTACCACTGTCTTATCTGTACTTAGTTTCATCCCATGTGCCTTCAATTTTGTATTCCATTCCCCTATCCTTTGCTGAAGTTCTTGCACAGAGTCTGCCTTTAATGTTATATCATTTGCATACAACAGCATTGTTGATTTGTCCCCTCTGACCTGTTTGCTAATGTAGCCCATCACCAGTATGAACAGCAGTGGGCACAGAGCTAAATCCTGATGTATACTTACTCGCACTAGAAACCCCTCTTTGAGACCAAACTCTGTTCGCACTCAAGTCATCGGGTCCATGTACATAGCCTGCACTAATTCTACCAATTTTTATGGGACTTTGAACCAGCGCAGTACTGCCCAAATCAGCTTTCTTGGGACCTTGTCATATGCTTTCTCCTAGTCTAGGAGTGCCCAGATGGACTTTTCCTCTTCTCTAGCTTTTTCTCAATTATCTATGTCACTGCAAACATTGGGTCAGTTGTGCTGCATCCTGACCTGAATGTGAACTGCTCATCTCCCATCTTACTTTCTACTACTCTGCATATAGGTTCATAGGTAGGTACTAGGCTATTGGCCCTAGGGCCTATATAAACCTAGCCAAATGGTACCCTGGCTTTTGCCACCCAAGAAAATTATTTTCCTATGCCCCTGTCAAGCAGAGCCATAGAAGTGATCCCCGGGGTGAATTTCCTATCTCCCATCCAATCATCAAGATTTTTCTTGAAGAGTGCTAATGAGGAGCTTTGTTTGATATAGATAGGTAGTTTATTCCAGAGTATGGGAAGTCTCTGGGACAGGAATCTATCCCTCCAGCATGTTCTGTTTATTGTGGTGACAAGGTTTAGGTCCCTAGAGCGTGTAGCTCGGAGGGATTGGGATTTTTTTAAGTGGAGCATGTCCAACAGCTGTGGGTTTGACATGGCTTTGTATGTTAGGCAGAGATCACCTCTGAATAGGCGATATGTGACAGACTAAAGCTGGAGCTTTTTGAGACAGTCTGCATAGGGCATCTGTTTGATGCCGGTAATCCTCTTTGTGAAGTATTTCTGTGGCCTTTCCAGTTGTTGTAGATGTCTTGTGAGGTACTTACCAAAAGGGGCATTGTACTCTATAATGGGTCTAATGAGTGACGAGTAGAGGGGAACAATGAGCTCTTTTTTCCTGGATGAGAACCCTTTTGCGATGAGGTGTGCCACATAGAAGGATTTCCTGACTACTGTGGTGATGTAATTATCAAAGGAGAGACTACTGTCCAACTGTGTCCCAAGGTCTCTTATCACACTTTTGGTGTTAAGTAGACTACCGCCTATGTGGTAGTTCATGGGTACAGATTTTTTACCAAAAGGGATGACAATGCACTTTTTGGCATTGAGCTTGAGGCCATGGCTTTGACACCAGGCATCTGTCTCAGTGGGGCCCTTTTGTAGGATGTCCACATTGTTCGGAGTTTTGATTATGGCTCCTAGTTTGCAGTCATCTGCAAACTTTGTTAGCCAAAGGCCTTGTGTGTTTGCCTGTACTTCAGAGAAGTAGATACCAAACAGGAGAGGACCCAGGACTGAACCCTGTGGTACTCCACTTGTCACTGGTCTGAAGTTGGATTTAGAGTCTGCGACTTTCACGGTGTGGGTTCTGTCAGTGAGCCAGCTGGCAACCCATCTTGTGACATAGGGATTTATACCTAGTTTAGTGAGTTTATCTATAATTCCAGAGTGGGGGATGATGTTGAAAGCCTTGATGAGATCTAGATAGGCTGTGTGAACCACCTTACCTTCATCTACGGCTTTGGTGACCGCTTCAAAGAAGTCTATCAGGTTTAGGAGACATGATCTGCCTTTTACAAACCTGAACTGGGTAGGGTCCAGAGATTCCTCTCCAGAACATTCATGCAATGTGACAGGAGTTTGATACCTCTGTACTACCCACAGTTGTGAATGTTCCCTTTGTTCTTGTATACTTGCATGAGTATGCTTATTCTACAGTCATGTGGGATATGCCTTTCTCTCTACACTGCTATAAGTACCCCCAGGAGCCATTTTTCCCCTGTCTTGCCCAGCATCTTTATCATATTTGCTGTGACCTCATTTGAGCCTGCTGCTTTCCCTGACTTCATTTTCCTTACTTCTTCTAGGGTAGGCACTTTGTCTTCTCTCATTGTAGGCTGTGTCTTGGGCAGTAGAGCTTCTGTGGGATTTTCTTCATTCAGAAACTGCTGGAAGTACTGTGGGTTGGTGAGCAGGTTGTTGCTGGCATCTCCTATGTAGGGTATCTGACTATCTTTTTTATCTTTCTGTCTTTGCCTTGAAATCTGATACAGTTTCTTTGTGCCACCTACTGAGTCACTTTTCAGAAGTTGGTAAAATGCCTCTGATACCTTATTCTTTGCTAGTGCAACTCCTTTCTTAGCTTGTTTGTTAGCCAACCAGTATTCTTTCCTAGCTTGGTCTATCTTTTCTATCTCTCACTCTTTCCTGCACTCCTTTCTTTTGATGACTTCCTGGACTTCTGCATTCCACCACCAGTTTTATGTACCTTATTTCCATACGTGGCTCAGCCAAATATCTATTTTGTAGTCCTCACACATACTGTTCTGAGCTGCTGCCGTTTTTCTTCAACTCCACCTATTTGCTCCTCTTCTTTGGTTGCTATAGCCCTGAGTAACTCTTTGAACTGTTGTATTTTTTCTCCAGTCAGCTTCCAGGTTTTCATTCTGATCTCTGTTGATTATATCCCAGTGTCGTTTCCTCACTAGGTGGAAGTCTACCTGAGTTGCATGTTGGCCTGACACTCTTATATGTGATTTTTGTGACTATATCTTTTTCTGAACCATGTGTTGGCTACCATCAAGCCATTTGCCATACTGAAGTCCAGAATGGGCTCTCCTTCTTTATATCTGTTGCTTTACACATGCAGACCCATGCAGTCCTCATATCCTGTTCTGTCTGTCCCAATATGTGCATTCGAGTCACCCATTATTAACACCAATTCATGTTGGTAATACTCTATCTAGTAGGTCCTGCAGCTGCTGTATTAATGCACTCTTTTCTTCACTATCACCACCCTGCTGTGGGACTAAGGCTGAGATTATGAATACTGCCCTATCATTATTCTCGAGTCTGATTGCCATGAGGCTGTCACCAATTCTGATGACATCCCTCACTACCTTCTGAAGCCAGTCTCTCACCACAATTCTGACACAATTTCTAGCCTGTCCTCCTGCTGAATAGTAGACTCTGGATCCCAAGCAAAGTGGCTTTGCTGTACTACCCTTCCATCTTGTCTGTAAGATACAGAGGATGTCCAGCCTCCTCTGTACTATCATGTCATCCACTTCCAAGCTCCTTCCTGTCAGTGAACCTACACTGAGTGTAGAAATTCATAGTTCATGTTAGACAGGTTGATTGGTTTTACATCCAGCTTTCACTCAACAGAGCTATCCCAGGTAACTCAGGCTGGGCAACTGGACACCAGCCGGTCAGCAACTTATTGGCCCAGGGCTGCTGTTCTTTATGATGGGTACACACTGGCCAATAGGGGCACATACACCCCTCCCACCATTAGCATGGTTCCCTGGCAAAGGCTGGAGTAGGCTAGGTTCTCAACCCACTTATTAGCGATAACTACCGGTGCCCATTTTGGTGACATTAGTCAACATGACCAAATCACTTAGATGCATATTTTACACCATTGAGGGGCTAGCCCTGCCAGTGTATGCAGTCTGTGGTCCATGCTCTCCTATGTTGAGGATGCTGCGCACCACAGTAGATGCCCAAAGTGGATGGTCTGTACAACTTTTTCCTTTATAGGGCATCATGTAGAGTCTGTGCTGCTGCCCACAACTCCATTCATTGTTGAGCTTGAGATGGAAACACTCAGCATGTTTTCAGAAGTTGGAGGAACCCACAGAGACACAGGGAGAACATGCAAACTCCAAACAGGCATTGGCTGGAGGTCAGAATTGAACCTTGTATCCTGTGCATGGGAGGCAAAGATCTTAACAATTATGACAGCTGGTCTCCTGCAGGTGTAGTTATTTTTAGTAAAGGCTGAGACACCTCCCCCTTGTTTTCTTTCATGAATGGTACTTGTTCTAAAGGGATGGAAGGTGTTTTAGCCCTGCACTAATGGGGTGTTTTCAGCTGCATTAAACCATGTCTTATTTACCACATAGATGCCTATGTCCAACAGGGTGAGGAGGGTTTTAGAGAGTGAAGTTTCTTGCTCAAACTTCTGGCATTTTTAAGTAGCACCTTCATTTTGGTTTGAGTAGGTTTGGCTATATAGGTAGGTTTAGAAGGTTGACATTGCCTAAAAAAGACATTATGGGGGCTAGATAAAGTTTATGCCAGTATTGGAAAGCTTAGGGGGAGAAGTGCTGGACATCCCTGGCAAAGCAGCACTGTTTTCCATGTCCCCCCAAACTGCCAGATATTGCATCCCCCTAAAATGACATCAGTGACCAAGTCAATTGTTTTTGCTGGTATTGTAGAACTATATGTGGTGAGGGTAAAATACTGCTCAATGCTAGATTCATACCTGCCTGAGACACATAATCCAAAAGCTCTATCATGTTTCTCTTCATATAATCCATGGGGGTAGCGCTCAAGTCATTTATGCCAACATGTACTATGATGAGTCATACTGATACCTGTTGAATAATGACCTGAGTACTTTGGTGACCTGAGGAATACTGGTGCCTGAAGAGTAGCTAACCATCACTCTTTCATTGCACAAGCTGGTGAGGGGTACACTGTGTGTCTGACCATAGTCACCGATAATAAGTATATTAGATATAGGGGCTCCCTGTCAAGTGGGCTTTGTTCCTGCTGCTTAATAACTCTTGTTCTTATGTGTGTGGTGTGCATTTTGTATTCACGTTATTTGTAAGGTGATACTAAGGGTGTACAATGCCTATGTGGCATTTAGGAGGCCTTAGTCTTTGCGGTTTTGGTAGGTTTGAACTTAATACCGCAGCATAAGACTTAGTGTGAGCATTGTATGAGTTACAGAGTGATGTATGAACTGACTTATTGCTGACCATCTTATTTCTAGTAATGTACCTGTGAATGGTATTAACCTCCAGCGACAATAGGTGCGGACATTCCTCACATACTGTGTTATGCTGTTTAAGCAGCAAGTAGTTGTCAGACAGCATGACACAATTCTTTCTTTGTCTCAGTATACCCTTCTCAATCAGAGTTGCTGCAGAAATTGTGAGAAAGTGCAGATCCATGTCTTTATCAGGGTAGTGTGACCAATCAGGTTTAGACTAGTCTGGCAAGGGAAATGGGTGGAGCAGTTGACCACTGCAGGAACTGGGGCTAGAGATCAGGATTTGTTCTGTGAGGGGACTGGTACCTGAAATGAAATTCTTAGGATGCCAGAGTTTTGAGATGATTATACTGGCATACAGTTATATGGATCACTGCGGGCTAGGAACAATGACTTTTTATGAAAAAAAAAAGCTCCCGCATGGACATCCCACTGTAGGGTAAGTCCAACAGTTGCAATGCACTGAGTACAACTTGTTTCCCTCCTTTTATTCATTGTAAAATGCTTAAGGCAGAGTTTATATCATCTCAGGTAATCTCTCAGTATTCGCTACTCACCTCACAGTTCTGAGTCTTGATTCAAAGACCTTGAACAAGCACAGTTCCTCACAAGTAAGGAGGTTAATAAGATTACCAATCAGAAAAGCTAAAACTTTAATAAATTAAGGGTCTACTGAGTCTGCAGTCAGGATAGAGCAAAATATTAAAATTCTAAGAAGCTTGTAACGGGATCTGAAAGTGAAAATCTGAGATTTACAGTTCAGCAACTATTATGAAACAGAGGTATCTGACAAGCCTGGGGCTTGTTTTAACAGGGAAGCAGAAATAACTAAAATGAATGGGACTTGTTTTACAGGGAAACAAAAATATTTAAAATTCCAGGGGTTGTTTTTCAAGAAGACTAAGTAACTAGAAAATAGAATGCCAAGGGGAATTTGTAGCAGTGTTTGTTTAGTAGGACACAATTCAAGTGCAGTTACTTAAAGACAAAGTCAACGCTTTTACAGCACAGCAAAAATACAAGAAATAAAGGGTTTAAAACTTCCATGCAGGCAATATAAAATAATAATTTAACACAGCTGATGCGATTTAAGACTGATGGAGACAAAACCTTTTGAGGAGAACCACAACACTGCACTGCTGTACTACATTTCTAAGATTTCATGCTCCTGGCTAGTTAGATACTGTTTAAAAGCAGATAGTTGCTCTAAAAGCTATACCACAGTATAAAAAATGCACAGAATTTGCTCTAAGCCCAACACTCGCATTGCTGTTGTACAATACTGTAGCAGCAGGTATGTTAAAAATGCATAATGACAACTTTTTCATGAAAAAGGACAATAAATGCACAGAATTTGCTATAAGCCGAACACTCTCAATGCTGAAACTCTAGGCACGAAACTATATCACCAGTTAAGTCAAGGAGCAGGGCAAACAACATTTTTCGATAAAAATAGACAATAAATAGGTAAAAACAAATAAAGCCTGCAAAAATGTACAGGTAGCAAGTGCTGTTAGAAAATGCAGTAAAATGTAAAAAAAAACTCGTTTCCTTCCCATTTGTAAAAGGTTAACTTGAACTTTAGCAGTCTAAGGAGCAGGACCTTCCAGTTTGATCTATTAGCTCTCAGCAGTCAACTAGATGAGACTACGAGGAGTTTCCAGAGACAATTTATAGTGAAGGAGGGTACTCAAGGTGTGATGCTGATTGGTGGCTGGGTGGGCAGTCAGTATTATGGAGCTAAAGAAAACGGGTCTATATTAGAAGTACGAAAACCCTAAACCGTGAATGCTCACATGAGCGAAAATGCCGGTAATAGAAGATGCTGTTGTGGGGGGCTGCACCCCACACACCCTCCTCTAACTATATTTTCTAACTACGAGGTTGTACTACAGTGAGGAAAGGGCAAATATCCCACTCCTCACTGTAATACGACCCCACAATCACACTTTCGATTCCCGGCATTTTCGCTTAAGTGAGCATTCGCGGTTTGGGGTTTTCGTGCTTCTAATATAGATACAAAGAAAACAGTAGGTGGAAAGAAGTACTTAGCTTATGCAACTGACATTAACAATGAAAGTGAAGAGGGAGTGTCTTTAGTCATCTGCTTACCCTAAGAGACGGAAAACAGTAACACTGACTGTTTAAAATCACAACAGCAAAGGGGAAAATTGTGGGAACAAATAAAGTACATGCCACACTCCTACTGAAGATTTGTCTTTAATCTTGAGGCATAATCCTTTAGATATCCTAGGCTGCTGTGCATTTTCCTGCCTTCGGCGTTCCCACCTGACACTACAATGACTGACCTGCACTTGTTCTTGGGTTACCTACCCTGTTCAGGATTGCTGCCTCTTCCCCAAGCAAAGGAACATTGCCAAAACTTTTTGGACCTATTTTCCCTAAAGGACAAAAGAAACACTACAACGACTGACCTGCACTTGGTCTTGGGTCACCTACCCTGTCCAGGATTGCTGCCTCTTCCCCAAGCAAAGGAACATTGCCAAAACATTTTGGACCTATTTTCCCTAAAGGACAAAAGAAACACTACAATGACTGACCTGCACTTGGTCTTGGGTTACCTACCCTGTCCAGGATTGCTGCCTCTTCCCCAAGCAAAGGAACATTGCCAAAACATTTTGGACCTATTTTCCCTAAAGGACAAAAGAAACACTACAATGACTGACCTGCACTTGGTCTTGGGTTACCTACCCTGTCCAGGATTGCTGCCTCTTCCCCAAGCAAAGGAACATTGCCAAAACTTTTTGGACCTATTTTCCCTAAAGGACAAAAGAAAGTATGTTTTATACTGACTGTATCCAAAAGTTACTAATGTTATTTTCAACTCAGGTGTATCTTGTAAAACCCAAAGCCAGGACAGCCAGCAGCCACCCCCCCCCCAACCACTAGAATACCCACCCTTAAGCCTCCCTTTCACAACTCCTGTGTTACCCTACCGCTATAATTAGAGCTATATTTTACAGCTGCAAGCCCATCGAGTAGCTCTGGTTATAATTAATAATTTTTAACAATCCTTCAACCAAAATCCATTAGACTCTAAGTAGCTTTTGCGGTTTGGGGTTTCGTGCTTTTCTTTTAAAAAAAGTCAAAGAAAAACAGTGGTGGGAAAAAGGGAAAAAAAATTTTATTTTGCAAAGGGGGGGGGGGGGGGGGGGAGGGGGGGGGGGGGGGGGGGGGGGGGTTTTTTTTTTTTTTTTTTTTTTCTTTTTTTTTTTTTTTTTTTTTTTTTTTTTTTTTTTTTTTTTTTTTTTTTCAATTTTAAATGAAAATTCTTTGCACTTTCCCAAAAAAACCCAAACATTTTTTTTAAAAAACAAACACCAAAGAAATTTTTGGGAAAATAGAACCACCCCCTATTTAAATTTTCTTTTTTCAAATCCTTTTTCCTTTTTCTCCTTTTTTACCTCTGTTTTTTGCACTTTGTTTTTTTGGGTCCCCTTTTTTAAAAGACCCCTTCCCCCAAAGGAAACCAAAATTTTTCCACCCTGACCCTACATTGCTCCTCCTTTTTGGGGAAACCCTCCATTTCCTTTCAGCGGGTTAAACTCCTATTTTCCTCCCTCAGCCCCCATGGTTTGGGTTATCCCTTCCCGTTCTGCCTCTTCCCACCCCCTTTTTTCCCACCCATTTTTCCTAAACCCAAACCCGCCTTTCCTTTTACCTTTAAATTCCAAATTTGCTTTTTCCCCCAAAAAAAACCCCCCAAAATTTTGGGGTTTATTTTTGCGGTTGTTTTAAAATTGATTTCCAAAGTTAAGTTTTTTAACAAAATTTTTTTTTGAGGAACCACCCCAAAAAATTTAAAATTTTTAAAAACCCTTCTTTTCCCCCCTTTGGTTTCCTTTGGTTAATTTAAGGGGAGATGGGTTTGCTTTTAAATAAAAACCCTCAACCCTAAGGGTTATCTTCTTGAAATAACAGCCCAAATTTAAAAATCCATTAGCTTTCCTTTTGTTTTTATTAAACCACCTTTTAAAACCCTATCTTTTTTTTTACCCTTCCCCACCCCTTTCCCCCCAAAAAAAAGCTCCCCAATTTTTCCTTTTTTTTTTAAAAAAGAAATATTTTTTCTTTTCCCTTTTTGCCCAACTTTTAAAAAAAAAAGCCAACCCCTCAACCCAAAAACCCTAAGCCCCCCTTTCCACTCCTTTTCCCCTTATTTGGGGCCCTATTTTTTCAGGGAAAATGGCTCTTTTTTTAACCCCCCAAACCCCCTCCTCCCATCTTTTTCCCCCCCAAATTTTAAACTTTAAATTGGGGCCTCTCCTTTTTGGAAAACCCTTTTGGGGTTTTTTTGTTTTTGGAAATTTTAAAATTTAATTTTCGTTTTCCCAAATCCCTTTCTTTTTTTTTTCCCCCCATGTGTTTTTGGGGATTTTTTCCGCCCAGGGGTCCCCTTATCAAAGGGTTTACTTTTTAATTTCAACTTCCCTGCAATTTTTTTAACAGAAAAACCCCTTTAGTTTCTCCTTTAAGTTGGGTTTTAAAAACCCCTGTTTAATTTTTCTTTTTTTCTCTTTACCTTTTTTTTTCAAAAGGTTTGTGATTTTTTTTGTTTTTGGAAATTTTTGTTTTTTTTGCTTGCGACCCCCTTTATTTTTTTTTTTAAAAGAAAGGTAATCTACCCACTGGTTTTTTTCCTTAAACCTGGTTTCGGGACCTAAAATTTTTAAAGGGATAATCTCCGGCCCATTTTTTCCCTTTTACAGCCGGGCACTTTAAAAGATTTTTAAAAAAATAAAATGGGCCCAAATTGGTTTTTAAAAATGTATTTTCCCCCTAACAGTCTTTCCCATGTGTTTTCCTATTTAACTTAAAACAAATTTTTCCCTCCGCATAAAGTTTACCTCATTTCTTTTCCCCCTACCCTGTCCGGGATTTGCTTTTTTCCCCACTTTTTAAAATTTTTTGGGACCATTTCCCAAAGGCCCAAGGGAAAAGTTTTGTTTTTTTAACCCCCTTTCCAAAAGTTTAAAAATTTTAATTCAACCCCTGATTTTTTAAACCAACCGGACGCCAAAGGGCCCCTTCCCCCCACAAATTTTCCCAAATTTTTTAAACCTTTTCAAATCCGTTTTCTTTTTTTTTTGGGTATTTTTCCCACTGAAGATGGTTTTTATAATTAAAATTTTCCCTTTGCCCAAAATGCTCCCTTTTTTTCCCCAGTTTTCTTTTTTCCCCCAAAAACCCCATTGAAAAACTTTTAAAAACCTTTAAAAAGCCAAAAAATTTTTTATATATGACCAAAATCTTTTTCCATTTTTTTTTAAAAAAACCCCCCCCCTCCCAAACCCCATAATTTCCCCCCCTTAACCCTCCCTTTCCCTTTTTCCCCTACCCTTAAAAAAAAAATAGTTTTCCTGAAGCCTCGGTTTTCCTGGTTTTTAAAAACCCGCCCACAACCCCCCCCTCCCAATTTTTCTGTCCACCCTTACCTTTTCCCCAAAAACTCCTTGTTACCTTTTATTTAATTTAGTTTTTTTTAAGGGACCCATCCCCTACTCTTATAATCCCCCTCCCAAATCCCCCCTTTTATCTTCCTCAAATCAACCCATAAATTTTCCCCCTTTCCTTGGCCCATTTTAAAAACCCCTTTAGAAAAAACCCTTAACCCTTTTCCCCCTTTTCTCCCCCCTTTTTTTCCCACCTTTTTTATTTAAATGCCCTTTTTTTCCCCTTTGTTTTTTTTTTGGGAAATTCTCTTGGAACTTTTCTCCCCCCCATCCCCCATCCCCCCCTTTTTCCCCCCCCCTAATTTCCCTGTCCTTCCCCTTTTTTAATCCTTTTTTCCCGGGGTTTCTGTTGGTTTAAAAATGGAAACGCTTTTTGGGTTAAAAATTTTCTTCAATTGCCCTTTAAAAATCAACTTTCTTTAAAATTATAAGTTTCGGCGGGGAAATATAATTTACTGTTTTGTTTTAAGGGAAAACCATTTTTTTTTCTTAAACGACTTTCAATCGGTGTTTTTAAATTTAATTTTTTTACCCAAAAGCTCTTATAAATTTAGCTTTTTTTTTAAAAAAGGCCCTTACTTTGTTTTTCTTCACGTCCAATTTTTAAAAAAGGGTTTTTTGCTCTGTTTTAAAAAGGAAAATACTTTGCCTCCCCTAAGACATTTTTTGTTTTTGCAAAAAGGTGGGCCTAAATTTAATTAAAGAACCCAGGTCTCCTTTTAAAATCCCCTATTAAAGGGTGTTTCTCTCTTTCTTAGCAAATCCCCCAAACTGATTAATTTCCTTTTATTCCATAAAATGTTCAAGGGAAAATTTTCTACCCCCCCCCCTAAAAAAGTACTTTTGTTTTACACCCATGTGTTGTTGGCCATAGTTTAACATTAACACAGACCCAGGGGCTCTTTCCTTATCAAAGGTGCTCTAGCAGTAATTAATGTACATACATTCTCTGCAGTTTCTTAGCGAACATGCACACAAACAGATAGCTTCCGTCTATTAATGTTGGGCTTCTATAACCTGGTCCATGCATAAGTGGTTGCTTAATGTATTTCTGCTACCTCATTTCTCAAATGGACCTGTAGAGTTTTTGTAAGCTGAATGATTGTTTTGTGTTTGCTTAGTGTACTCACCTACTGTCATATTTTTTGAAAGTTTAGAGTATTGTTAAGGTGAATGCTACACCACTGGTCATTTTGTTCACTTCAACCTGTGTATTCTGCTGACCTGCATAGTTATTGATAAGCGGAGTAGTTGTACTTGTTCTTTTAAACTCTCACCAGGAACTCCATCTACCCTGTACATGCCTGCACTATCTAATAAGCATATTAAGTCAAATAACAAATGTTTACCTGGCAAATGTGATATTTTAATGTATTTTCCTAACTAGTACTTTGCCTAGTGTGTGTCTTGTACTACTACTTACATCACCACTTTTTCTCCCTCTCTGCACCCAGCACTACAACGACTGACCTGCACTTGGTCTTGGGTTACCTACCCTGTCCAGGATTGCTGCCTCTTCCCCAAGCAAAGGAACATTGCCAAAACTTTTTGGACCTATTTTCCCTAAAGGACAAAAGAAAGTACGTTTTATACTGACTGTATCCAAAAGTTACTAATGTTATTTTCAACTCAGGTGTATCTTGTAAAACCCAAAGCCAGGACAGCCAGCAGCCCCCCCACCCCCCCCTGCCAACTACTAGAATACCCACCCTTAAGCCTCCCTTTCACAACTCCTGTGTTACCCTACCTCTATAATTAGAGCTATATTTTACAGCTGCAAGCCCATCGAGTAGCTCTGGTTATAATACAGTCCTCGCCCACTAAGTGGCTCCCTCCTCCCAGGTCTTTTTCCTCTTGCAAATCTAACTCCATTGTACAAACTTTCTCACAAACATCCATTAGACTCTACACTTTTGTTATATGATAGACAAACATCCATTAGACCATATACTTTTGTTATATGATAGACCCATTCCCACCCCACTACTTCCATATATTTCTAAGCTGCCCAACATCCCATTTCCTTTTATACTTACCTTAACAATCAGCACTCCACTGATTGTTTTCCCTGCACACTGTTCTTCTCTGGCTCTCTCACTGTTTCCAAGACCACCTTACCCCCCAATAGCCACCACTACACCTTCACACTACTGATCCCTATCTATCTGCTCCATCCTTACCTCTTGCCCCACCCCCTCTCTTATCTCTACCTACGTCAGCTGTTGAAGCTCCTTAGTTTTCATCCTTCTCAGCGGACCCTATAGGCTCGGTGTGTAGCTCACTTCCAACTGAATCTGCCCCTACCCACTACTCTCCCACCCCTCCTACCCTACTTCCTCATCTAACCCATATATTTACCTGCTCCTAAGTGGCACCATCTTTAATCCTTTAGATATCCTAGGCTGCTGTGCGTTTTTCTGCCTTCGGCGTTCCCACCTGAGTAAGTAGCGTTTTTGCTGTGTTTTTGTTGTTGAAATTGATCTTCAGAATGTGTAACTGTTTCTGCTTTCATACAAATCACATTGTCTTATCATAGAGGTTATACTAGTCGCTGAATATAGCTGGATATTATAATTTACTGTCTTTTGCCACGTGGGTCTGATGCATGTTGGCAATCACATAATGGAGAAATGCGGTTAGCGGGTTAATGAGCAGTCTTCAACTTGCCCATACAACGGTCAGGGTAGCGTCTTAACATTGAGTAAGTTCAGCCAAAAGCTGCATAATCATCACACTTAGTCATGCTTTTTGTTTTGTATTAGAACCATGGCTGTTTAATCTACGACGGTCGACTCGGTTCGTTCTTTCTTACATTCGATCACTGAGTTTCTGTATCTAAAAGCTGCTTAGTGGATTATTTAGCTTCTGTCCTTTTTAATAAAAGGAACATACTTTGTTTCTTCTTCCACGCTAGACCGAGCACTTTTTAAATAAAGATTTTGCTCTGGTAACTCAATTCAAAGAAGCTGAAAAGGCTCCAACTTTGCACTACTCTCAAGTACACTGGTATTGTGTAGCTCCGCTAAAGAGTCTCTATCAGTGTGAAATTACTGGACCTACAATTATACTTTAGAGACGTATAAGGTCTCCTGGCCCATCTCGCTATTACAGCAGGGTGTTTCACTCTCTAACAGTTAGCGACTCCTACACTACCATGGACAACCCGAGTCAGGGATTTGCTCTGTAATATGGTCCACTTTTAAACATGTTCAATGAAGCGCTACATCTACAGCCACTCCCGTAACAAGTACGCAGTACTTTTTGTTTTGCACCCATGTGTTGTTGGCCATAGTTTAACATTAACACAGACCCAGGGGCCCTTTCCTTATCAAAGGTGCTCTAGCAGTAATTAATGTGCATACATTCTCTGCAGTTTCTTAGCGAACATGCACACAAACAGATAGCTTCCGTCTATTAATGTTGGGCTTCTATAACCTGGTCCATGCATAAGTGGTTGCTTAATGTATTTCTGCTACCTCATTTCTCAAATGGACCTGTAGAGTTTATGTAAGCTGAATGATTGTTTTGTGTTTGCTTAGCGTACTCACCTACTGTCATATTTTTTGAAAGTTTAGAGTATTGTTAAGGTGAATGCTACACCACTGGTCATTTTGTTCACTTCAACCTGTGTATTCTGCTGACCTGTATAGTTATTGATAAGCGGAGTAGTTGTACTTGTTCTTTTCAACTCTCACCAGGAACTCCATCTACCCTGTACATGCCTGCACTATCTAATAAGCATATTAAGTCAAATAACAAATGTTTACCTGGCAAATGTGATATTTTAATGTATTTTCCTAACTAGTACTTTGCCTAGTGTGTGTCTTGTACTACTACTACTTACATCACCACTTTTTCTCCCTCTCTGCACCCAGCACTACAACAACTGACCTGCACTTGGTCTTGGGTTACCTACCCTGTCCAGGATTGCTGCCTCTTCCCCAAGCAAAGGAACATTGCCAAAACTTTTTGGACCTATTTTCCCTAAAGGACAAAAGAAAGTACGTTTTATACTGACTGTATCCAAAAGTTACTAATGTTATTTTCAACTCAGGTGTATCTTGTAAAACCCAAAGCCAGGACAGCCAGAAGCCACCCCCCCTCCCAACCACTAGAATACCCACCCTTAAGCCTCCCTTTCACAACTCCTGTGTTACCCTACCTCTATAATTAGAGCTATGTTTTACAGCTGCAAGCCCATCGAGTAGCTCTGGTTACAATACAATCCTCGCCCACTAAGTGGCTCCCTCCTCCCAGATCTTTTTCCCCTTGCAAATCCAACTCCATTGTACAAACTTTCTCACAAACATCCATTAGACTCTACACTTTTGTTATATGATAGACAAACATCCATTAGACCATATACTTTTGTTATATGATGGACCCATTCCCACCCTACTACTTCCATATATTTCTAAGCTGCCCAACATCCCATTTCCTTTTATACTTACCTTAACAATCAGCACTCCACTGATTGTTTTCCTACACTGTTCTTCTCTGGCTCTCTCACTGTTTCCAAGACCACCTTACCTGCCAATAGCCACCACTACACCTTCACACTCCTGATCCCTATCTATCTGCTCCATCCTTACCTCTTGCCCCACCCCCTCTCTTATCTCTACCTACGTCAGCTGTTGAAGCTCCTTAGTTTTCATCCTTCTCAGCGGACCCTATAGGCTCGGTGTGTAGCTCACTTCCAACTGAATCTGCCCCTACCCACTACTCCCCCCCTCCTACCCTACTTCCTCATCTAACCCATATATTTACCTGCTCCTAAGTGGCACCATCTTTAATCCTTTAGATATCCTAGGCTGCTGTGCGTTTTTCTGCCTTCGGCGTTCCCACCTGAGTAAGTAGCGTTTTTGCTGTGTTTTTGTTGTTGAAATTGATCTTCAGAATGTGTAACTGTTTCTGCTTTCATACAAATCACATTGTCTTATCATAGAGGTTATACAAGTCGCTGAATATAGCTGGATATTATAATTTACTGTCTTTTGCCACGTGGGTCTGATGCATGTTGGCAATCACATAATGGAGAAATGCGGTTAGCGGGTTAATGAGCAGTCTTCAACTTGCCCATAAAAAGGTCAGGGTAGCGTCTTAACATTGAGTAAGTTCAGCCAAAAGCTGCATAATCATCACACTTAGTCATGCTTTTTGTTTTGTATTAGAACCATGGCTGTTTAATCTACGACGGTCGACTCGGTTCGTTCTTTCTTACATTCGATCACTGAGTTTCTGTATCTAAAAGCTGCTTAGTGGATTATTTAGCTTCTGTCCTTTTTAATAAAAGGAACATACTTTGTTTCTTCTTCCACGCTAGACCGAGCACTTTTTAAATAAAGATTTTGCTCTGGTAACTCAATTCAAAGAAGGTGAAAAGGCTCCAACTTTGCACTACTCTCAAGTACAATGGTATTGTGTAGCTCCGCTAAAGAGTCTCTATCAGTGTGAAATTACTGGACCTACAATTATACTTTAGAGACGTATAAGGTCTCCTGGCCCATCTTGCTATTACAGCAGGGTGTTTCACTCTCTAACAGTTAGCGACTCCTACACTACCATGGACAACCCGAGTCAGGGATTTGCTCTGTAATATGGTCCACTTTTAAACATGTTCAATGGAGCGCTACATCTACAGCCACTCCCGTAACAAGTACGCAGTACTTTTTGTTTTGCACCCATGTGTTGTTGGCCATAGTTTAACATTAACACAGACCCAGGGGCTCTTTCCTTATCAAAGGTGCTCTAGCAGTAATTAATGTACATACATTCTCTGCAGTTTCTTAGCGAACATGCACACAAACAGATAGCTTCCGTCTATTAATGTTGGGCTTCTATAACCTGGTCCATGCATAAGTGGTTGCTTAATGTATTTCTGCTACCTCATTTCTCAAATGGACCTGTAGAGTTTTTGTAAGCTGAATGATTGTTTTGTGTTTGCTTAGCGTACTCACCTACTGTCATATTTTTTGAAAGTTTAGAGTATTGTTAAGGTGAATGCTACACCACTGGTCATTTTGTTCACTTCAACCTGTGTATTCTGCTGACCTGTATAGTTATTGATAAGCGGATAAACTCTCACCAGGAACTCCATCTACCCTGTACATGCCTGCACTATCTAATAAGCATATTAAGTCAAATAACAAATGTTTACCTGGCAAATGTGATATTTTAATGTATTTTCCTAACTAGTACTTTGCCTAGTGTGTGTCTTGTACTACTACTTACATCACCACTTTTTCTCCCTCTCTGCACCCAGCACTACAACGACTGACCTGCACTTGGTCTTGGGTTACCTACCCTGTCCAGGATTGCTGCCTCTTCCCCAAGCAAAGGAACATTGCCAAAACTTTTTGGACCTATTTTCCCTAAAGGATAAAAGAAAGTACGTTTTATACTGACTGTATCCAAAAGTTACTAATGTTATTTTCAACTCAGGTGTATCTTGTAAAACCAAGCCAGGACAGCCAGAAGCCACCCCCCCCCTCCCAACCACTAGAATACCCACCTTTAAGCCTCCCTTTCACAACTCCTGTGTTACCCTACCTCTATAATTAGAGCTATGTTTTACAGCTGCAAGCCCATCGAGTAGCTCTGGTTATAATACAATCCTCGCCCACTAAGTGGCTCCCTCCTCCCAGATCTTTTTCCCCTTGCAAATCCAACTCCATTGTACAAACTTTCTCACAAACATCCATTAGACTCTACACTTTTGTTATATGATAGACAAACATCCATTAGACCATATACTTTTGTTATATGATGGACCCATTCCCACCCTACTACTTCCATATATTTCTAAGCTGCCCAACATCCCATTTCCTTTTATACTTACCTTAACAATCAGCACTCCACTGATTGTTTTCCTTGCACACTGTTCTTCTCTGGCTCTCTCACTGTTTCCAAGACCACCTTACCCCCCAATAGCCACCACTACACCTTCACACTCCTGATCCCTATCTTCCTGCTCCATCCTTACCTCTTGCCCCACCCCCTCTCTTATCTCTACCTACGTCAGCTGTTGAAGCTCCTTAGTTTTCATCCTTTTCAGCGGACCCTATAGGCTCGGTGTGTAGCTCACTTCCGACTGAATCTGCCCCTACCCACTACTCTCCCACCCCTCCTACCCTACTTCCTCATCTAACCCATATATTTACCTGCTCCTAAGTGGCGCCATCTTTAATCCTTTAGATATCCTAGGCTGCTGTGCGTTTTCCTGCTTTCGGCGTTCCCACCTGAGTAAGTAGCATTTTTGCTGTGTTTTTGTTGTTGAAATTGATCTTCAGAATGTGTAACTGTTTCTGCTTTCATACAAATCACATTGTCTTATCATAGAGGTTATACTAGTCGCTGAATATAGCTGGATATTATAATTTACTGTCTTTTGCCACGTGGGTCTGATGCATGTTGGCAATCACATAATGGAAAAACGCGGTTAGCGGGTTAATGAGCAGTCTTCAACTTGCCCATAAAACGGTCAGGGTAGCGTCTTAACATTGAGTAAGTTCAGCCAAAAGCTGCATAATCATCACACTTAGTCATGCTTTTTGTTTTGTATTAGAACCATGGCTGTTTAATCTACGACGGTCGACTCGGTTCGTTCTTTCTTACATTCGATCACTGAGTTTCTGTATCTAAAGGCTGCTTAGTGGATTATTTAGCTTCTGTCCTTTTTAATAAAAGGAACATACTTTGTTTCTTCTTCCACGCTAGACCGAGCACTTTTTAAATAAAGATTTTGCTCTGGTAACTCAATTCAAAGAAGCTGAAAAGGCTCCAACTTTGCACTACTCTCAAGTACACTGGTATTGTGTAGCTCCGCTAAACAGTCTCTATCAGTGTGAAATTACTGGACCTACAATTATACTTTAGAGACATATAAGGTCTCCTGGCCCATCTCGCAATTACAGCAGGGTGTTTCACTCTCTAACATTTAGCGACTCCTACACTATCATGGACAATCCGAGTCAGGGATTTGCTCTGTAATATGGTCCACTTTTAAACATGTTCAATAGATCGCTACATCTACAGCCACTCCCGTAACAAGTACGCAGTACTTTTTGTTTTGCACCCATGTGTTGTTAGCCATAGTTTAACATTAACACAGACCCAGGGGCTCTTTCCTTATCAAAGGTGCTCTAGCAGTAATTAATGTACATACATTCTCTGCAGTTTCTTAGCGAACATGCACACAAACAGATAGCTTCCGTCTATTAATGTTGGGCTTCTATAACCTGGTCCATGCATAAGTGGTTGCTTAATGTATTTCTGCTACCTCATTTCTCAAATGGACCTGTAGAGTTTTTGTAAGCTGAATGATTGTTTTGTGTTTGCTTAGCGTACTCACCTACTGTCAGATTCTTTGAAAGTTTAGAGTATTGTTAAGGTGAATGCTACACCACTGGTCGTTTTGTTCACTTCAACCTGTGTATTCTGCTGACCTGTATAGTTATTGATAAGCGGAGTAGTTGTACTTGTTCTTTTAAACTCTCACCAGGAACTCCATCTACCCTGTACATGCCTGCACTATCTAATAAGCATATTAAGTCAAATAACAAATGTTTACCTGGCAAATGTGATATTTTAATGTATTTTCCTAACTAGTACTTTGCCTAGTGTGTGTCTTGTACTACTACTTACATCACCACTTTTTCTCCCTCTCTGCACCCAGCACTACAACGACTAACCTGCACTTGGTCTTGGGTTACCTACCCTGTCCAGGATTGCTGCCTCTTCCCCAAGCAAAGGAACATTGCCAAAACTTTTTGGACCTATTTTCCCTAAAGGACAAAAGAAAGTACATTTTATACTGACTGTATCCAAAAGTTGCTAATGTTATTTTCAACTCAGGTGTATCTTGTAAAACCCAAAGCCAGGACAGCCAGCAGCCACCCCCCCCTCCCAACCACTAGAATACCCACCCTTAAGCCTCCCTTTCACAACTCCTGTGTTACCCTACCTCTATAGTTAGAGCTATATTTTACAGCTGCAAGCCCATCGAGTAGCTCTGGTTATAATACAATCCTCGCCCACTAAGTGGCTCCCTCCTCCCAGGTCTTTTTCCCCTTGCAAATCTAACTCCATTGTACAAACTTTTTCACAAACATCCATTAGACTCTACACTTTTGTTATATGATAGACAAACATCCATTGGACCCTATACTTTTGTTATATGATAGACAAACATCCATTAGACCCTATACTTTTGTTATATGATAGACCCATTCCCACCCCACTACTTCCATATATTTCTAAGCTGCCCAACATCCCATTTTCTTTTATACTTACCTTAACAATCAGCACTCCACTGATTGTTTTCCCTGCACACTGTTCTTCTCTGGCTCTTCTTGCTTCATTCGCCCTCCGGGCTCACTCTGCCCCCTACCCTGCCCCCAATTTCCACCCGCCCCCACTACTACTAAACTTATACTACACAAACTCCTCCCCTCCTTAATTGACCACTCCTACTAAACTTTCTCATCCTATCATAACTTCTCCCCCACACATCCTTTTCACTCACTCCCACTTTCCCCTACACTCAAAACTCCCCATCACAACTCCTATATTTCTCTCAGGTCTAACTACCTCCATACCCAACATGTATCCACCTACTCCCTCCTCAACCCCAAAACTGAAACCTTTGTATTACCTCATACCCCCACTCATAATACTTTACCTCCTCACTGCCTATGAAATGCACCACCTGCCTAATTTTCAACACTCTACTTCCAGCACAAACATCTACATCCAAACACACACCCCTCACACATTTCAACTCCACTTCCACACCCATAGCACAACTCAAACTCCATTCTATCCTATACCACCAAAATACTTAAACCCAAGAACTAAAACCTATTACCAACTCCTACTAAAGTTCAACAAACTCATACAAAGCCTACGTAACCTCACAGCTGACGGTGACATCCATCCTAACCCTGGCCCAAGCTCAACAACTACCTCCAACCCCACAGATAAAATCCCTACCAACCTAAGATGCTCACTTAATGCCCCAAAATCTTTTCTAGTGTGCCATCTAAATATCAGAAGTATAGATAATAAACTCCACCACCTACATGCACTCCTATATATACATTCACCAGACATTTTCTGCCTAACAGAAACCTGGCTTAAACCCTCTATCCCTGACAATGAAATATTACCACCCCACTACAGTATAATAAGACAGGACTGTAAAGGGAAAAAAGGAGATGGAGTAGCCATCCTATATAAATCCTCTCTAGAGTTATCCACAATCAGCACCCCGCTTGACCTAACAACTACCAACACTGAAACTATAATCTCAAGAATTCAACTTAACAAAAACAAATCAATAAACATAGTATGTAGTTATATTCCTCCAGGCAATAACATTAACACCTTAGAAACCACACTCCAATGGTTATCCTCAAACCACCCCCAAGAAACAATAGTACTTGGAGACTTCAACATTGATTGGACAACTTGTTCAGCACACATCCCAACCACCCATATTAACTTACATGGTTTCTCACAAACTATTATAACCCCCACCAGAATCAACAAACCTAACAAAAAGGAAAGCATTATAGACTGGATCTTAATAAATAACAAACCCCAGCTCTACAAAGCAGGCACCCTACCTGAGGATATGAGCGACCACCTCCTAACCTACATAATTAGAAAAAGAGACAACATGCCGCTCCACACCAGCTTTAAAACCCTCAGGTACACAAAGAACTTTAACCTAAATAGTTTCCAATCTGATCTAGGCCTATGTAAATGGGCCAGTCTTAAAATTCTACCCCTTGACCAAGCAGTTTCAGAATTCAACACTACATTCCTAGCCATCTTAGACAAGTATGCTCCCACACGCAGAATCAGAACCAAAAATAAAATAGCACCATGGCTAACCAATACTACCAGACAAAAAATTACTAACAGAAATAGAGCATGGTCCTCATGGAAAGTTACCAAATCCCCACAAGCCCACTTAACATACAAGCAGGCAAGAAATGAAGCTAAAAGATCTACACTATTAGATAAGCAAAACTACTTTTGCAATTTACAGCAAAAGCATCAAAATCAGCCTCAAAATTCTGGTCAGGTCTAAATAAGCTGCTCAACCCAGGTAAATCTTCTACCCCAACCCCCTCATCTACCATACAACTACCCCCTGATTCAGTAGCTAATAACTTTAACACTTTTTTCACTGAAACCGTCAAGTCCCTAGCCAATAATCTATCTCCCTCCTCTTCATCTACCATCCCTCCTACTCACACATGCCCCCCACCCTTAAAATTTGAGCCTATCCCCACTGACTATATCAAATCTTTACTCAAGAAATTAAAACCTACCACCCTTGCAGCCGACCTACTACCCGCAGAATTCCTACAAAAAGCTGCTAAAGAAATAGCTTACCCTATCTCCATCTTAATCAATCGTACAATCTACGAATCCTACATCCCCTCCATTTGGAAAATCGCTCACATTCTTCCACTTCATAAGGGAGGAAACTCCACAGAACTCTCTAACTACAGACCTATCGCAATACTATCTCCCCTAGCCAAAATAATGGAAAAATGCATACAGAAGCAACTATTAGCCCACCTTACTCACCATTCTCTCCTAACCTCATCACAGCATGGTTTCAGACCAGCCCACAGTACAACCACTGCCCTTCTCTCCTTCTCTCACACAATAAATCACAACCGTAATCAAAACATGCTCTCCTCTGCCCTCTTCCTTGATCTATCAAAAGCATTCGACATGGTAAATCACAACTTACTCTTAGAATCTCTAAAATCACTGTCCATAGATAACCCAGTATGTAACTGGTTCCACTCATACCTGAAAGATCGACAACAAGCTGTCTTGTGGAAAGATAAACTATCCCCCCTTCTACCTGTCACCCTTGGAGTACCCCAAGGTTCTATTCTGGGTCCCCTTCTTTTCTCTATATTCATCAATGATCTGCCCAAAGTCATACCACAGGCAACTACCATACAGTACAGATGATTCTACTCTAATCTGCACTGCCTCAACTCCCACAGAATTACAATTCATAACCCAGACTACCTTCAACAAAGTAGAGAACTGGCTTAATAATCGTCTTCTCTTATTGAACCCAAACAAAACCAAACTTCTACTTTTCTCCCCCACCCATAAGCTAACACCACCAATAATTACAGTATCTTCAAACAATGGCACCATAATCTCTCCTGAACCAAACACTAAACTACTAGGTATAATCATTGACAACAATCTGAATTATAATGCCCATATAGACAAAACCATAAAAACAGTAAATACAAAAATAGGCTCCATGTACAGGATAAAGAAATTTCTAACCCCAACTGCCAGAACCGCAATAGCCCGCACACATCTTCTATCTTCTCTTCTATATACCTCACCCATCCTCACTAATCTATCTAAAGCAAACCTCAACAAAATCACCAGCTGCTATAACAATATAGCTAGATTTGCCACAGGCTCCACATACAGAACCCACCATTGTCATAACCTTCACAAATTAGGCTGGCTAGAACTTCCCAATCAATTATTTTATAACCAACTCATAGTTGTACATAAAATCCTCTACCAACCTACCAGTGCCCCTAGTCTATCTAAACTTATAACCCCCTATAACAACCTAACATCCCTACGCTCATCCAGCAGAGTGCTAGTACAAACAACCAAAGCCTATAACTCAGCTGGAGATTAATTGTTTTCCAACTCTGCTGGTAAAAAATGGAACTCCCTGCCTCCAGAAGTAACCACTAATAGCTCCTTCCCTCAATTCAAAATTTCCTGAAAACACACATGCACAGAGTCTGGCTATGTCCATGCCTAAATCCCAACTAACTATATAAAGTAGACTGAGATATTCAAACTATACTCATGCTCATATCTCAACCCTGACTAACCTAAAAACACACCAATAAACATTTTAGACCAAACTTAGCTCTCAATTGTGGTTTCCCTCTTCTCCTTCTTAGATGACTATACTAGACTATATTACCATCTCTATTCCTTCTTCATTACTCGCTAACTGAAAATTCTTATCTTTCAGACACACCTCTCTAAAACTGTTTTTTCCCTGTATATTTACTGCCTAAGCGACAATGTTTTTATCTCCTATCTATTTTTAACTAATATATATCTTTTGTCCTTACCCAACTGTTAACCTTATAGAGATCCTTGTAACCTGCATTTTTTAAGTAGTATAAATAGATTCATTGTTAAATTTTAGATATGCTATTACCTAAATTTTTATTGTTACTAAAATTTTCATAACTTGGAGCTTTTCTCCCCGGGCCTCCGCTGTAAATGGATATATATCCAGTCGGACTTTGCCCGGTTAACAAATGTAAAATAAAATAAAAAAAAAAACTTGCTAGTTACAAAGACGATTTAGCTAAAGAAACAGAAGAATTTAGTTACAGAAAATCTAGCATGCTGGAGATTAGTCAAGTGTAAAAAGTTCTTACTTTTCTGGTGTAGAGATACTCAGTAGCGGGATTTCTTTGTGTTTAAATATGTAACCAGGAAGTGCTCCAACTGCAAGTAAGCCTCAATGGCCACAATAAATCCATGGCACAGTGGTATGTATACAGTTAAGGAACCAATAACAATCCAATCAGTAAAGCACAAGTCACACTCTCACTGAAGATGTACTTCAATCATGGGGTATAATAGGTAGTTTTAACAAAGTTGATTTATTGAAATAAAATAATTTGCATACAGAAAACTCAACAACCTAAAGCTTAATCAAGTGCAATACAGTTCATATGTTTCTGGTGTAGAGATACTCAATATCTAGATTGTTTGTGTTTAAATATGTAAACAGGAAGTGCTCCCATTCCAACCAAGCCTCAATGCATCTTCAATGAAGTATAGGAGCTGCCATGGATACCCCTTGTCACCTTTCTTTTTTGACATTTATCTTCAGTCCTTATCAGTTTTAAAGTCTAGAGGGTATATATAGGGATTTCATCATATCAAGATTTCACTGTTTGTGGATGATGTTTTGATAAATTTGACCAATTCCTTGAGTGATTTACCACTTTGATTTGACATGCTTGAAGGAATTTAGCTATTACAATATAAAATACACCAGTAAATATAGAGCTATTTATTTAAAATATGTCTACCAATACTAATCTGATTATGTCAAGCTCAGGTTTCTGGGGATTCGATTTGCAACAAAGTTGCGAAGTTTGCTACTGTCACAATTAAAGATCTAAGCAACAAACGAAGATATATTTTAATTTAAAAAAAAGTAAAAAGAAAAATGTTAGATTTGGCCCAAAAGCCAAAGGCCTTGTAGATGTTTAAAAAGCCTCTGGTGTTATATATACAATGCATGTTTCTGATTACTCTACCTGCTCGTTTTTTCCAGCCTAAAACAGTGTATGGTACATTTTTGTGTAAGGGAAAGGCCTAGGGTATAACTGCGGAACTGATCACTCCTTAGTTCTTAGGGAAGCTGAAGATCCTGACATGCTGGATGTCATGGGTAACTTTCAATCCACGCAGCTCAGGTTATATTTATGTATGACCAGGGCTTACAATACAAAAGGGAAGGATCTGTTATTAAGTAGATTAGGTTTTGATAATAAGGATGACCTATGTGATCACTGATCTGTAGGGGGTTCCTAAGCTGATTATCTAACTCAAAGGTGGAGGAAACTGTTTAATGGCATAGCATATAAAAAGAGGGCAGTATAAATGATGCTTATAAGGGCTACCAGCAAAGACAGATAACAAGAAAATGCATTATGGCAGTGGAAAAGATTAGGTATGGCTAAAATATTGAGAGCAGTTGTTAGATGATGGTGAACTTCTGTATCTGGGTAAAGCACAAGTGGAATTAATTTGCTGTAATGGCTAGGCTACAGTACTGAGTCTTAACTTTTGGTTACAAAAAAACTATAATGGCTCAAGGATAAGCACTCTGAAAAATCCAAATTAGTGGGATGGATGGGGGGCAAGGAGTGGGCTTTTATTTGGTACTATGCTGATTAGCAAAAGCTATATAATTCTAAGGGAATTTAAAGTAGAAATAGCAAATGCTATAAGACAAGGTTGGAATCAACAAATTTGACTCAAGTTGTCTAAGGAGTGCTAGACCCAGGTTTGTTTGGCACCTAGATAAGTCATGATGTCTAGGTACTTACAGTCTTTGCATGGAAAGACCTCTCTCACTACTTTTATATTACAACTTGGATCCAACAGCTGTTCCTGAATACAGACAGAAACTGTTAGAGAAGAGAAGAGAAAACTGGCTACATGTATTCTGAGGCTCCTCACATTTGGAGCAATTTAAGGGGAACTTCTTCATAAATAACTCAGTTTACTTCAGTACTGTTTTTACCTGCACAGATTTATTAGAGGATTATGAAAACATTAAACTAGTCTACTACATCTTGTGATATTAATAATAAAAAAAAGTTGAATAGAATGGATGTCCAGAGTGACTCTGATGTTAGAGGAACTTCAACTTCTGTTGGATGAGTAGACAGATATGGAGGGAAAGTATTATTACAGAGTGCTTACTCAGAAATGGCTGGATTAGTTCAGTATTTAGACAATTCCCAGCAGGTAGAAGTATACATAAAAAAATTAAGGTTGAAGGATAGTCATTGAAATGTGTTTATTATGTTGAAATAGTTTGATTATCAGAAAGCTCCCCATGTAGTCTATGTCTATGCTCTTTATTGAGAAAGTCTTGCTTGACATCAAATATTCTTTAAAGGGGTACACTGGCTCACAAGGTCCAAATGGAGAGATTATAAAATCAACACGCAAAGGCAAGTAGTATTGATGAAATTTAATTCATCCTTAAGTCTTGGTGAGTACCTTCATGAGGGGGACCTTATTTTTACACAATCTCTACAAGACAATACTGATATATAGACTGTATTTTAAATAGTGTATATCATGGACAGAAGTAGGTTAAAAAATAAAAAAGACAGTTGGGTGCACTAATCCCAGGATGTAAAAGTGCCCAATCTTGGTAGGCACACTGGTGCCAGGACTGGAAAAAAATTACTGTGTAAAATCCTCAAGACACAGAAACATTCCTACAATGGGGTTAGGCCAGGCTTGGGGGTGGCTTCCCTGTTGTAGAAGGAAGTAGTAGTCTAAAAAATCACAAAAATTGATAGGCCAAAAAAAGAGCCAAAATGATGATAGAGTAGACTATTGAGGATAAGAAAGAACGTATGTAGTGTTACTATTATGCAAGAAGCCCAGAATTTCTGGGTAGAAGATATACAAAAAGATTAAGAGTGACATTAGAGGAAAGGAAAATACTTTCATAAGAAAAACTGTCGAAAGCTTCAAATTTGTATTCATTAATACAATGGATTCATGAAAAACATTATATAGATCAAGGAAACCTTGGGCTGTTTGGAAAAAGACGTGACTAAGAAAGTGTAAAAATATAAAGAACAATATCTAGAGATTTTGAAAGGTATAAAAAGAAACATTGAGACAGGAAAGAGAGTTCTGATATGATGCAATATTTATGCAAAGGCAAAAGCAAAGTTAATCAATACAAAAAACAGTGACAAAGATATTTGAAGAGAAACACAGACAAAGGCACCCAGATATGGAAAACAACAATACAAAATATAAGATCACAAACGAGGAACATAGAACTGAAGATTAGTAAAGAAGAAGTTAAATAAATAGATAGCTGAAGTTATGGAATACCTGTGAAGAGAAGGATTTAGTGTAGAAAGTCTAACAGGTTATGTCACAGCAGGATGGAACAATGAGTCCCCCAAGCAAGGAGAAAGAGGAGGATCAGGAGACATCTGAAGAAGAAATATGGACATGGGAAAAAAAAAAATTTTAATATGGTGTAATATTTATGCAAAAGAGAAAGCAAAATGATTCAATACAAAAAAGCAGCAGCAAAGATATTTGAAGAGAAATACAGGCAAAGGCATCCAGATATAGAAAATTTTACAATACAAAAAATAAGAAAACAAAGGGGGAAAGTAGAAAAAAGGAAGCCAAAAGACACAAACAAAAAGTGAAGAAGTTAAAGAAATAGAAACAGAAGTTATGGACTACCTGCAAAGTGAAGGATTTAGTTTAGAAAATCTAACTCCAGTAACATCACAGCAGGATAGAACAGTGAGTTCCCAAATTCAGGAGAAACCATTGAAGTGGGAAGCATCTGATCAGTTGCCATATGAAGATATTTTGGAGCCTTCAGTAGGAAGCCATTACACAAGTTCAGTTGGAGTTGCACAGCAAGGGAAAGAACAGGAAACTGTGGCAACTCTGACACAGACGATGCTGTAGAGTGATAGACCAGTGAGTTTCCATATGAAAGAGCAATGGATGACACAGGATGAAGCTGAAGAGAATATGTCACAGGAAGATGTTCCAGAAGTTTCTGTAGAATGCCCGCAGAATATGGAGAACAAAGAATGTTCCCCTTAGTTTAGAAGAAAATGATTTAAGAGAAGAGTTCTTAATTTAATATAGATGGATAGAGATATTAAAATCAATGAAAGAAAGAAATTACAGAAATGATTAAGACCTAAAGTGTTAGAAATTTGATAAAACAAATGAACACAGTAATCAAAACTTTTTATAGACATTCATGCAGTATAACAGAAGTAAATATGATACATTACTGAGCAGCTAAATTAATAACAGATAAAGTCTAACCACAAAAACACAGGGCGTAAGGAAAAGGAAGGGGAGAAATCAAATGCCAGCTTGGAAGTACCAAACAGAGAAAACTATAAAGCAAATAAGACAAGAAGTGTCAGTGTTAGAAGAGTACAGAAGAGGGAACAGCTCAACAAAAAACTTAGAAAGATGTGATAAAAGCAATGTACAGTATCAGAACAGGCCAAAATCTATCATACGGTATTACAAATAGTACACTACAGATATCAGCACAAGAAAAAAATCTTAGAAGATATGCAGATAAATTTAAAGGAAAAGTACAAAATAAGCAATTCATTGATGAACCAAATAATTTTAGATGCAGTACCTAAATTTTGCCTAAAAGTATTAATATCTTCACATGAAGATTTAGCCTTGAGTATGAACTATTTATATCCATACCCCAAACAGATGTCAATCTAGTTAACAACAGGAAAAATGATACTCTCCTTAAGAGTGAACCTGCAAGATATCCTAAAAACTACAGACCAATAACTTGCCTTCCAACAATGTATAAACTATACACTGGAATTGATGTTGACAGAGTTTATAGTCGTCTAGAAGAAAACTCAATCATGGCAATAAAACAAAAGGGTAACAAAGAAAAGTCATATGGAACAAAGGATCATTTGTTGTTACATAATGGAAAAATGTAGAGGGGAAGAATCTAAGTTTGGCATGGATGGACTACAAAAAAGCATTTGACAGCATCCCACATTCACGGATAATAGAGTGCTTACAACTGTATAAAATATACCCTACATCAACTGATTACATTACAGTGACCATAAAACAGTGGAAAACCACTTTGTAGCTAAGCCATGATAAAGGACAAATTATTATCCCAGGGATAAAAATTCAAAGAGGAATATTCCAGTGTGACTCTTTATCACTGCTGCATTTTTGTTGTGCCCTTAACCCATTAAGCTGTCGACTTAACAGATTAGGTCATGGTCGCAATTTGCCTCCCAGATAATAAAAAATTGTAAATACTTTTCATCTTCTTTTTTGGATGATTTAAAATGGTATAGTTCATCAGATGAAGAACTGTAAGTATCAAATGTGGAACTGAAAGCACAACTACAAGTGGTCAAAACTTTCTCAGATGATATAAGAATGGCATTTGGTCTTGATTAATGTGCAAAAGCAAGAAAGCTCCAGCACCAAGAAAATGTCAGTCTGGAACATGAATGTGATATAAAGGAACTTGAGCAGGAGGGAGTGTATAAATATTTGGGAATTGATTAAAGATTGACAATAAAACATGAGCAAATGTGAATAAAGCTTAGTAAGGAATATTTTAGATGACTAAAATTAATACTGAAACAATCATGACATCTAGGAACAACGTCCAAGCTATAAATAATTTTGCTCTTCCTATTCTAAATTACAGTTTTGAGGTGACTGGCCCAAAAAAGTATTGGATCAGTTGGACAGGAAAACAAGAAAAATGATTCATCCTTATCAAGTGATTTATTAAAATCAGTGTATAACAAGCTTATATATTCCCTGTTCTGAAGGAGGTATGGGCTTCCTGAAAATTTATTACATGTATAGCTCTGCAATCATAGGACTGCATACATATCTGTTGACCTCACAAGATCCAGACATAGTGAAAGTTTTAAAACACAAGGAGAACAAGTCCAAGATGACTTCCCTGCTTAATTTAGCAGAAACATATCTGTGTCAAGATGGAATGGAAATCAAACCAGAAGTAGATAAAAATCAGGCAGCAACTAAATGTGACAAAAAAACAAAAAACAAAAGAAAGAATATAAGATGAAGGATCAGGTGAGAAGGCAAAAAATGTGGAAAATGCATAAATATAGTTGCAAGTACAGAAAACTCCTGGAACAACCTCTTGTCAATTAGGATCTGATGCAAGAATGGTTAAGGAGAGAATTTAGACTGGCAGATGAAAGGTTAACATTGGCAACACAGGATAGTGGAATATGTACACGTTAGTTTTCAACGTGCATTGGACATGTTGGAGAAACAGACAAATGTTTTGTAAAACAGAATTGGAAGGAGTTGCATACATTCTTGCTGGATGTGATACACTAATGGCAGAAATCCTGTATACTGCAAGGCATAATAATGTGGCAAGATTATTGCACTGGGGATTGTGCAAATATTATAAATTTGAAGTAGCTGAGAAGCATTGGAAACATGAGCCACAAAGCATTATAGAACATGATGAAGTTTATATCACATGGAAACACCCATTAACAACAGTTCAAAAAATAGATGTGAGAAAACCAGATATATTAGTCCATGAAAAGAAAACAAAAGTAGCATTGATCATTGAATTTGCTACGCCCAGTGATTACAGCGCCTTATGCAGAGAGACAGAGAAAGACACAAAGTCATAAAATACCAGGATTTGCAGGCAGAAATGAGGGCAATGTGAAAGAAGTATACCCAGACCATTCTAGTAGTAGTAGTAGGAGTAATAGGTCTCATAAAAAAGAATTTAAAGTTGTGTTTTGATATGTTAACTATACATGTAACTCCATATGAATTGCAGGAATCAGTTCTTGGCACATTGTGGGTTCTGTGAAGAGTACTTTTGGCTAACATCAAAGATTGAAACAATACGAATTTCATGAGCTTTAATCATAGTTTGACTTAGGAAGGGGAACCATTCCCATCATGGTATCTAAAACCCAAAACATTTGGAGACATTAAACTGGGTATACTGGCTTATAACTAATAGATGAAGACGGATGTCCTTGGAGGTTTTCAGGATCTATTTTTTTAAAATGGCACATTCATTTAACATAAATATGGGTAATAGAAGACATTTTCCTGCTACTGATACTCAGCCAGTCAGAATTTGTGTAATACTTGTTCTTCTTTGAATTGTTTGTTCTAATTATGCATCTTTTTCCTTGTGTTGTGCATTTTCCCTTACTGTTTTAATGGACAGGATGTTGTTTAAACACAGTTTTGAATTTTGCGAGTCAAAAAAAAAAAAAAAGAATGAAATTGCTTATTGTACTAGCTATTATTAATATACCAATATTTATGTGTTTTCTTCAGATTACCAAATTAAATCTATCACATTAGTCTACTTTAGACAGTTTTACTTCTGTCTGGACTGTTGCAGCCTGACCTTGAGTTATTGGCTAGGCTTCTAAAAATCTGCAGACTGATTGCCTAATATTACTAAGATTCTATGAATATGTTTCTGTTTGGGATTTGAATTATGTTTTCTACATGGGGGATTTATCACCTGCATCACCCAGTGTTGGTATTCTCTGCCCCATCCTCTTATCTGTAGGTATGCTACCTCTGAGGTCATGCTATTTCAGAGAAATAAATACCCAAATACCATTTTCCTCAGATTTGCTCAACCTGTGTAGTAGGAGTTTGGTTGGAGATGAGAACATGGGGCTAGAAACCCCACACTGGGGGGGGGGGGGCTTAGGAAGTATAGCCCCTAGTAAAAAAATGCTGTAAGACAGTGATTTTCTGTTAAGCTACTGCCACAGACACCTGGATGTGGTAGACAGAGTGTGGCTGCTAAGTAAGCCAGGCTTTAGTGAGCTCAACATCAGTATAATCAAGCAGATCCATTAAAATTAGTGTCATGATTGCACTGCAATAGTGCAATAAAAATAAAAAACGTTTTTAGTGTTTATTTTTTGAAAATCATAGATGTCTGAGAACAGTTACACAAGAGGTATATGATAGCATGTAGTTATGTTATGTCAGTGTCTCAGTTGTCCCAACAATTAATTAAAATATACTAGCATGGCATTGCAGGATTTTAAAATGCATCTTTAGTTTTCCTGTACTCACTGACTAACGGGAATGTGTCCCTATATTTTTACAACATAACTCCCTGGACTATATGTAGAGTGACATGATAGAGCTTTCAGATTATGTGTCCCAGACAGGTATGAGTCTAGCACTGAGCAGCATTCTACCTACTCAAAGGATGATACTGGAATATAAATAGAGTATGATTGACTTTAACAATTGCATTAGTTACTGGTGCCATTTTCCATGTCCGGCTAACACTAGCTAAAGTCTAATACCATATCCTTGCTAGATATAGGTCCCTATCTATGACCCAGGATAACCTTACCACATACTGGAATGTACTGGAGTCACTCACTATTTAGCCCAACACCATATTCATGGGTGACTTCAGCTATCCCATCTTAAACTGGGATGCATACATAACCACTAACATGCAGGCTCAAAGATTCCTGGATTTTGTCATTGCAAACACCATGGAACAGCTAGTCTCCACACCTACTAGCGGTGCACATATCCTGGATTTGGAACTTACAAATATGAGTGAACATTGCACCCCACCCCCCATTTCATGTCCTCACAGCTCAGATCAGATCACACAACAGTCATCCTTGAAATAAATAAAAGGCTGAACTCCCAGCAAACTCCATAACCTTTAAGAACTTTTCCAAGTCTAACTATCTACTAAGTGATGGCAAAGCTAAATTCCAAGCCCCACAAAACTCAGAGGACACAGTGGCCTATGGGGGAAGTGTTTTCAGAAACCTTGTACAAGCATGTAAAAACACTGCATAAAAATAACAGTACCAAACAGAAATAAATGTAGGAAAACTCCCAAAACAAGCCCCCAGTATAAATAAGTTGTGCAACAAAAGAAAGAAAATCCTGTCCAAATACAGGAACAGGTATGCCCAAAAGGCAGAAAACCCTCTCAGCAGTCTCGGCATACAACTTAGGGGACTAATCAAGTCCATTAAAGCCAAATTCAAGGTAAAAATAGCCTCCCAGGCTAAGGAAAAACCTAAGACATTTTTCAGTTATGTACACAACCTTAAAGGCAACACTTAGCAGTGTGCTGAACTAAAAGTAAATGGAACTTCCTATACCAAACTGGGGATATAGCAAATTTGATATCCGATAATTTTAGCTTCAATTTCATCCCCAGTCATTCCCATTCCCCACAGGAAATGCTCTCTACCATTTCTCCCTCCACTGTTACTAAAGAACAGGTCCTCAGTACACTCTCCAGAGTTTAAAACACTGCATCATTGGGTCCTGATAATATCCCTGGATGCTCATAAATAGCTTGAAACATGACCTGTCAGGTACACTAGACTTCCTATTCAACCACAGCTTTCAGACAGGCTTTATGCCTAGGGAATGGAGGACTGCAATGGTCATCCCTATACACAAAGGTGGACCATCAACAGGCCCTGACAACTACAGACCCCTATATTACAGACAAACTCTCAAATTTAGGCATAAATCTCTATGTCACCAGATGGATAGCCAAATGGCTTACAGATAGGACACATGAAGTTAGGGTGGGTAAATCCACCTCTACCTAGAGGACTGTTATTAGTGGTGTACCACAGGGTTGGTACTGGGACCTCTGCTGTTTAGAATATACTTCACTGATATCAAGGCAAATGTAGAGGGCCTTGGGCAGGTCAGCTATGCTTGTGACTGCAAGTTGGGTGCAATCATTGAATCCCCTAGAGCTGTAGATATCTTCCAGGAGGGTCTGACACAGACAAATAACTGTTGCCACAACCATGGCCTAAATGTCAATGCAAAA